>NW_027270989.1:0-295000 GCF_040938485.1 Diadema antillarum | reverse complement strand
TGCATTAAAATGACGAATATTGTTATGGTGAGGTAACAGCATAATACATTGATGCAAGACGATTGGCTTTAAAACACTTTTTTACGTAATCGGTAGTTCTTAGACATTGTTTCATGTTCATGTTACAGTCACGTGACATTTAGACGTCACGTATGATATACATGTTAGTATGGAAATTTTGTGCGCTGCATGGTCCCTATATAGTTTATCTTTAAGGAGATTCTATTATTTCTGAATTCAAACTGCTATAGACTTACAATACGGTACGGAGTGCATTATTTGTTTTATAACATTGTCCTTGCCATTTAACAAAGCTCCATCACACTCCGTGCAAGAGGATACAATGACTGGAGCTTGAGGTTCACCGAGTGTTGTTGTGTGTTTTTGTTTTTTTTTTCAATTTGAGCACGTCTATCAGTCTATTACATGTACAAGATATACCATTGAAAACTCATTAGTAAAAACTAAAGACTGGAGGTATTACGTTGTGTAAATGATTAATATCGAGGACTAGAATATATCTGTCATCACTTTATTTGACTAATACACACGTCAACACTTCATGAAACTTGATCTGAAATGACCCGTCTCTAGATGAAAAAAACAACAACAAAACCAGACAAACAGAAAAATTAATTTGTCATAGACATTCAAGATGACAATTACATTAGCCACACATTAATGTTAATTCATTGTGAGAACACATCCTCTCAATCTATCTGTTAGATGATGAATGAGTAACTCTGACTTTTTTCTTTTTCTTTTCAGTTTATTTTATTATTTTTTGTTACATACCAAAGCTTAAATTGTATTATTTCTTCTGAAACCATTTCCTTTTGCCCTTTTCCTAGTACGATGTTGTATCAAATCACCTTGGGAATCATTGACCCAATTCTTGAGGAAATGATAGATCTATAACCAGGAAACGATGCTACATCATTATTATTGCATCTATATAGTGAATGAAACGATATTTCCTATTACGTCTCAGCCGGTCGCTTTCTTTTCGAGTCATCCAAAATACACAGAGATTCGACACTTTAATTTTTTTCTAACTCGATGACCTATGTCGATGAATTGGAGCTGGTCCGATATCACCATGACGCTCTTTTGTGTATCCAATATATGAGGTGTGTTTGTTTGTTTGTTTGTTTGTTTCTTTCTTTCTTTCTTTGTTTTGGCACTCTCTCTCTCTCTCTGTCTCTCTCTATCTAATTATATATATATATATATATATATATATATATATATATATACATATATATATAATCATTATTATCATTATAAGTCCAAATCAAGAACACTTGCACGAAATCGCACGATTTTGTGTGTCAAGATAAACTGTTGGTATAGACAGCATGAACTTGAGCTCTGTTCTATCTTTTTATATCATGGCACCACCAACATGTGGACTACTTACTCAATTTATATACACACACATATATGTATATATATATATATATATATATATATATATATATACATACATATATACTATATGTGTCCGTATGTCTTGTCTGTCTGTGTCTGTGTCTGTGCGTGTATTTGTGTGTGTCGTCTACTGTATACGCCGAATATTTTCGCGAGGTTTTTATTTTCGCGAATTTCGCGAGTCAGGTGCCATTCGCGAAATTAAAGACACGCAAAAATATTGACTCTGATGTGAATGTGAATGTGACGTATGCGTGCATACTTCTCTGTTCAGTTATACACGACTCCACGATCGCAAATTTAACCACTCGCGAAATATATGGCGTATACAGTATTTACTTCTTCTTCTTTTTTTTGGTGGGGGGGGGGGGGTCACTTATGAGGCTATTGGCAAGATCGATTATATTAAAAGGGATAAAATTAATTTTTCTATTGTCTCACTGACAGAAAATTTATGATAATTGAGAGATATAATAGAAAGTGTAGAAGAGAAAATGCAGGAAGGTTGCATGAGTGTTGGCTATTTCGTGCTGTCCAAGCGCTTCAACCGGCAATTTGTGGTCGAGTTTGAAATATGGGGTTTCCGACTACTTCCTCCAAATGAGGATGTCAACTTTCTAAAACTGTAGAATCATAATTCGTTCAACAGCTGCGTGGGTTTTTTTTTAATCATCCAATGTTGTTTCTTACCACACAATACATTGTTCTTTTGTGACGCGATAGCTGGAAATTGTGGAATCCTTGTAACGGGGCGGTACTATAGTCAGGTTCACACAAAGGCTTGGAAATGTGAAAAAAAAAAAGATTCATAGTCGCAACAGAAATGAAGCAATGAAAGATTACAACCATATCAAGTAAATGCAGGGACGTGGGAAATGTCACCTATTTTCCTTACTGTTTGAAGCGTTATATGCTTCGATGATAATTAAGATCGATTTCCAAGTGATTTTCCTATTTTAGAGATTCCGCTCAATGTTTGAGTTGATTTCAATAGGGAAGACTAAGATATAATAGACAACAAATATACAGTGAACATAAATGTAAACTTAATGATAGGCCCGAATTTCAATTCAATTCAATTTCAATTTCAATGTATTTTCAAAAACCATTCACATGTAACACAAACCCCTCGTGGGGACAAGTATATTGTTTTGTATAATTACAAAAAAAAAAAATTGAACTAGGTTGATGTTTACATGGAATGTTCCGTGTTGACCTTGAGAAAGCACAGCACGTTAAACAAGGTCCCCTCAAAAGAGAAATATTACATGCAGATGAGTGGAAGTGATATACGGTGTATTGCAAAATAAATAAAGGGCTGAGGTGGGAAACAAAAAACAAGAGTGGGGAAGGAAGAGAAGAAAAGAAATAAAAACGGAGAGAGTAGTGACATGCAGTTCATGTAGGCGTAAATACACACATTGGTCATTATTGATCAATTAATTAATTAATTGGTCATTGATTAATTCACGAAGGTGGCACGGTCTTTGTCATGGTGTAAATCATAGACAAAGACCGTAGTTTTGTATGAAGCTCCAAGTGTCGCATGGCCTATTTTCGTTACGAAATCAGTCATTTCGTAACGAGTCATAACCGTCTTATTTCCTTTGCTAGATGTTCGATGCCGCCTCTCAGAAATAATCAAAGCTTGTTTCAAACAGGATCTGCCACGCAGACAGGAAGACAATTTACTCGTGTCTCATTGCATAATCACCAGCCACTTTCTAAGGAAGATAAGTCTTTGTGATGGTAATTACCTTTCACTATCCCTTCTTATTAAAGGTATGTGGTACAGACACGAGGATGCTGCGAATAGAAATTGCACACAAAAAAATGCTGAAATAAAGATGAAATTTACTCGACTGGGCATACCCGATCACTGATCTGATATATCTATCAATAAAGAATAATACTTGAAGATTATTCCATATTAGGTTGATTTGTGGAAATTAAGTGGAAAAGTGATAAAACCGGCTTTCCAGGATAGTAGGTTTAAACGTTTTCATATGATACAGCTCTGATTTACACTTTTGCACAAATTTCTGGATGAGATTAACTTTTGTTTTACATGCTTTATCACTAAGTGAATTTTCATTTCATTTAATAAATAAATAAGCAAAATATGGCCAATATTAATATGTTAGCGTTCAAAATGAATCTTTACATACGATTGCTGAGGAAGACGGCGGCGTCGAGCATCGATCATCAAAGGCACAAAATGCACCTGTGGAATACTTTCGTACATCAATACAAAACTGACAACTGTTTGAATGATTATAGCCAGTTGGAACTCCAGCTATGAAACCTCCTTGGGGTAACCAGCCCGAGACCAGCCCAAGAGTGATCCGGGGAGAATTCAACGCTTTTAAGGGATGATATAAGTTAGATGTGGTTGAAATGGGTATTCAGGTTTTATTTTTTGTATGGTAATTAGAAACCTCTTAAATGAAGTATTGAAGAGCATACAATTCTAGGCGGAATTCAAAGTTGATTTAATGAAACTCAGTTTTGAAATCGCCGTGATGTCCATAAAATGACCTAAAACAAAGCGACCCTAATAAAAGCTGGATCCCACTATACGTATAGTCATTAGGATATTAGGTTTTTGGATATCTCAGCCATTTCAAAACCGATTTTCGTGATATAAACTTTTAATTTCTCTTTCAATTGTATTAGTGGGGGCGCAAGGGATTTTTGGTTCATTTTTTCCAAAAGCACCAAATTTGGCACACATGTAGCCCAAACCATACTATTTCGATTTTTGATGGGCGCCAAGAAGGGCGCCCTCTGGGGCGGCCATATTGGCAAAGTCCAATATGGCCGCCATATATGTTTAAAGGGCTCACACCCGTAAATACAATGGAATGTCTGAGACCCCTTCACAAATTCGTACCAAAGATACCAAAATAAATGAAGAAAAAATTAATTAAAAATCAGTGATGCAGTTTGGCAAAAAACTGAATAGCTGTAGATATTGAGTATGAATTCCTCTACAAATTGCATTTTGGTTAGAAGATGAAAGCTTTTCTGGTGGAATTTGAGGGGACTATATTTCATTGGGTACGTGTACGGAAAATGGGTGATTTTTTGAGTGACAAGAACTCGTAGTCTGTCTTTCGGACCCTGAACAGAATTTGAACTGAATTATCCACCCTGAGAATTTGATGGATGAAAGGGTACATCTAACTTATCCAGGTTAGTGAAGCTGAAACACCTCATTTCTCCCAGCTATTTTACAGAATTTTTTGAAATTTGATTTTTAACACACATCCCTATGGGGAAATATTTATGGGTGTGAGCCCTATAGAGGATGCATGCAATGCACACAAGTCTATGGGAAGTATTCATCCCATACAAACTCTGCTGGTTTATGTTGATGTATTGTGTCAGATCTCTCTCCTCCCTCCCCCTTCCCCTTCCTACCCCCCCCCCCCCCCACCTCTCTCCTCTCTACCCCCCCCCCCCCCCACTCTGTTTGGCTATAATTTGTTTTCTATTATGTTGTTGTGGTATAGATAGATCTTAGTACATAGCAGTCATCAGTATCACACAACTTTGAATGACTGTGTTATTTTAATGTATTTCTTTGTTTGGCTACCACTGAAACAGGTCAAAAGTCATAAAGTTAGTCTGTTTGACAAAACAAAGTCTTTTCAAGTATTTTGTAGGCAATAATGTGATGATGACACCCCCATAATCAAAGATTACTGCCTGCATCTAGGTATTCATCTTATGAAGAACTGATCAACACTACATTTTTATTTTTTTAAAAAACCTCAAAGGGTGTGAGTTTCAAAAGTGTCCCTTTGAGAAGCTTTATAACCCTTGAATGTGTAATTTCCCATATGATGTAGGTGCAAATATCATCAAAAACACATTTATGATGTTTAAAAGTCAAATGAGAAGTATGACCTTCACTATAGGGCTCACACCCGTAAATACAATGGAATGTCTGAGACCCCTTCACAAATTCGTACCAAAGATACCAAAATAAATGAAGAAAAAAATTAATTAAAAATCAGTGATGTAGTTTGGCAAAAAAAATGAATAGCTGTAGATATTGAGTATGAATTCCTCTACAAATTGCATTTTGGTTAGAAGATGAAAGCTTTTCTGGTGGAATTTGAGGGGACTATATTTCATTGGGTACGTGTACGGAAAATGGGTGATTTTTTTGAGTGCACAAGAACTCGTAGTCTGTCTTTTCGGACCCCTGAACAGAATTTGAACTGAATTATCCACCCTGAGAATTTGATGGATGAAAGGGTACATCTAACTTATCCATGTTAGTGAAGCTGAAACACCTCATTTCTTCCAGCTATTTTACAGAATTTTTTGAAATTTGATTTTTAACACACATCCCTATGGGGGAAATATTTATGGGTGTGAGCCCTATAGGTCACTTGCATTTGATTACATAAAAGGGTTACAATCATTTAAAAAGTCAGGGTAAAGAGGTTTTCTGAGTCAAGGAATTCGAATCTGAAATTGTTTTTATGGTCTGAAGTCAATTTATCCTTATAAGGTCACCTTAAGGTCATTTAGGAGTCAAGACATCGTATTCATAACAGTTTATTGAAAAAATAGCATGCCCTATGGTCAATATTCCAGGAATGCCAGCCTTAGTAATAGAATTGCAGTTGTCGACGGTACGGCTAAAAAAGAAAAAAGAAAAAAGGCGTATTTCTTGAGAAGGGCGCCCTCCGGGGCGGCATATTTACAAAATCCAATATGGCTGCCACCTAAGGCCAGTCCATAACAAAAAGATCTTTAAAGTGTTACAATAATTTGAAAAGTCAGCTTTAGAGGTTTTATGGGTCAAGGAATTCGATTCTGAAGTTGTTTTATGGTATGATGTCAATGTTTCCTTATATAAGGTCTCCCTTAAGGTCATTTGGGGTTTAAACCATTATATTCACAATAGGTAATTTAGAAAATGGCTTGCATATTATCCACAGTCAATATAGGGGAATGCCAGCCCTGCTAATAGAATTGCAGTTGTTGAGGGCTGTGGGAGAGGGAGAGGTGGGCTTTCTCACGAGTAACATCAATATATCTGCTTTCGTGTTAAGATTTCAAACACTAGGTATACACTCATGAATTATAATAAGAACCCCTCTCTGAGAGTGAATGTTTTTAGGTCAGCCGAAAACAAGGGACATTTCCTTTCTGGCTGCTGCCTACCATAGCAATTCCTTTTACACTGTTTAACTGGTATGTTTGCATTTTTGTATTCTAATGTTGTTGTATGTGTTTGTTTGTTTTTATATCTTCTTTGCTTTGGTGAAATAAAGAAACTTGAAACTTGAAACGTAATTAGGTTTAAGGGATCTTACTCAGATCCTTACTTCACAATCAAATTTGAAGACTTAGTAACCCTTCAATTTCATTTTTAATGATTACTTACGGTATTTTTTTTTTTTTGCATCATTTCAATTATGGCCTGTTATAATATGGCTACACAAGCTTTTACGTGAGGTTCTGCCCAAAGCTATGAAATATCATAGTTCATGCCACAATCATTCCATTAATTATTTTTACATTACAGGAGCTAAGAGGAAATGTCCTCACCGACTGGTCATATATGCGGAATTCAATATATTTGCATTTGCTTTAATGACAGCCAAAAGAGCTCGTTAGAATTTTGGGTAATGCCCTTTCAAAGAGTTTTCAAGAGTTGTATTATTGGATTATTATTTTCATCTTCATCTGCAAGGAATGCAATAAAAACATACATATATGAGAAATAGAATCCTATTGCTACCTAATATATTAATCGTTTAGTAATAAGGGAGGGAGGGGGGCTACTCTCTATATCACCAGCGTCCTTGACGCTGCCACTAAAAAGAGAAGTGTTTTTTATTTCTCTGTTGCAGTTCACGGATCCTCAATCACAATAGATATTCATAATTCAGAGCTAAATTCAATTGAATAATAATTATGAAGATCACTCCTCATCTGGATGAAAAAAAGAAAAAAATCTGTCGTGTTTAAGAGAGTTTTTAGTACATCAGGTTGGCATCAATTTGCTATTTTCTAACTTGTGTAAGAAAATTCGATTCCAAAGTCCTTATAGGAATTTTTTTCTGCCTCCGCAGCTACATGTGCCGTTCAGCGAACATGACGGTCCTGGTGACGCCATGTAGGGAACAAGCATATTTCACAGGTGCCACAGTGACACCATTAACAGGGTACAGATTAGATATGCTATAGTACAACTTTCATGACACGTTCTAGGGTCTATTAAGATTCTATCCAAAGTGCTTGGACGCAAATTGGTATGATATCACAAGACTTTATAAGTTGGTATCTCGTTGGTCTGAAGACCATAGGTTGCAACTCTACTCTCCGCAACATCTCTACGACGCACGTCTCCTGGAGACGAGCCCAATCTCCAGGATTCGCAGGAGAATCGAACATTTCCGATTTTTGCCGAAACTATTTCCGTCTTCCAGCTTGTCTCCGAGACGTCTCTGCGAAGTCTCCATCACTGTGGCCATGTCGTGGGGACTAAATTTGTCTACAACATCTTCGAGATGTCCCCACATCTTGTGGAAACTGTAATACCATAATGGCGACGAAAGGGAGAAGTCGCTGAGAAAAGATGTCTCTGATAAGACCCTGCACTGCAAAAGCGTGCCAACATCCCCGTGACTTCCAAGCAAATAAGTTGTCCCTTTGTTTGAAGACGTTTTGGACGTCGCCCTGGAAATCGCTTTAGTTGTGACAGCGAAAATAATTTCTTCGAGACGCTGGCATTGCGACAATGTCTCCACCCGTCAGATAGGCCCTCAATCCCCTCCCCCCCCCCCCCCCCCCACTTTAATTTTGCAGCAATATCAAACTACTGACCATGGCTCGTCTGACACCTGCGCTACATTGTGCATTTTCACCCTCATTCATTCATTCATTCATTCATTCATTCATTCATTCATTTCATAGATTTTTTTTTTCCATTTTTATGTTTTCCACCTCCCAATGCATGCCTTGAAGACAGCTGTGGTGCAGAAGAATGAAATTTGGTACTGAAGCATTGCGGAGAGTGGCTGATAGTACTAGTAATTGCCATGTACCTGTGCCATCTTCCTCCAACTCCACTCCCTGCAGTCAGGGATCACATCAGATAGGGTGGTTTCTGATGATCTGCTCCCACGCTATGACGAGATGATGCCTACCCTCGTTGACGCAGGCTGCCCCATAAACCTTGTTGCTCATCAGTCCTTGCTGGACATGAGCACAATCATTAAAGAAGTTAATGTGTCAGAGGGCTCTGGTTTGCTGACCCATACTAGCATTTTGCATGCCACATCAAAGCAAGTCTGAAGTAATGCCGCACCCTGTCAGTGCCTGATGTCGGGCTCTGGAAGAGCTGATAAGTCCTTTATCTTTTCAATAGTACCACGACCCACCCATAACTCCGTCAGATCAAAGGGATTAAAAAAAGCACACTACCGAAAATGTGATGTTATGCTCATTCGTGCGATTGTATACTCTTTTCAGAAAATGCTGTCAGAAAACATTATGTAATCCTTTGTAAGGATATCTTTGCGTAGATCGCATCTAAGTTGTTGGAAAGCTGAAGGGTTGTGAGATCACAATTCCTGTTGGATATTTCCGTCTCGAATCAGGTGCTCAGGATGAGCTGTCCGTCCCATTTATTCTTGGGTATATGTGCGCTGACAAATGAGGGCAGTTCTTTATTTTTCAATCCTAATTTTCAGGAAGCCGCTACGCTCTTCCAATCATAATTTGAGATTTGAGTGGTATCATCACCATCTCTTGTCAGAGGACTGAACAGTGTTGCTGCGCAAAAATGTTAAGATTATTTTCTTCAGGATCAATATCCCATACAACATCAATAGGTGTTCAGTTTCCCTAGTCATTTGCGCTTTCAGTAAAGACATGGTTTCCTTTGATAAAAAGAGAATAAAAAAAGATAAGAAAAAAACCTTCAGCTGAATTGTCTTCACCTACTCTGATATATACGATACTGCCATTAAAGGACTTTAATGATCGAATTTAGTTAACTGCCCCTAGAATACTGGTCTGACCTGGATTGAGGAGCTTGATTCCTCGGAAGCAAGGGAGAGCAAGCATACACCAATTTCAGCAGGAGGAGAATCATATCGCTTGCCAGCTGGAAAGTTATATAATTGACCATGAAAGGTGACGAGGTGGCTCAGTCGGTAGCGTATGGCTTGCGGTCTAAAGACTGGTGTTTCGGCGCGGGTTCGAATCCCACTTATATCAAGTCTAGCTGAGCAATGGTGTGTGTTGTCATACCGTCCCCTCTAGTAGAGGCACGACAAATTTGCACCTCATAACTTGGATATAAAAAGTGGAAGTCCATTGTGTGACAGAATCACAAACCCAGACACGTGAAAAGATCCCGAATCGGCATTCCGGTATCGGAAAACTCAAGGTGCATAAACCGGTAAAGTGGTCCACCCCAAGTGCATACAACTGACCAGCTAGTTGCTTACGGGCTATCCAGCTATCTTGTCAGAAGGAAAAACAAAGACAAAATAATATTAGGCGTGTTTATTACCCTCTTTGCCATTGCACCCTGATTCGGTACCTTGGAATAGGATGGCGGCCGTATTTAAGCATATATATATATATATATATATATATATATATATATATATATTATTTAAACAAAGAATGGAAAAACTGACCAGAAACAATTGATAAATAATGAAAACTTTGAACAAAAAAAAATGAGAAAAGAAAAAGAAGACAATGGAAGCCCATTTTCTGTGCTCAAATTTTCAATATATATATATATATATATATATATATATATCTTAAATATAATTTTTTTATTTATTTGTCATAATAATTATTGATAATGTAGGAGGATTGAACCGCTCTTAGCCCTAATTGACCATTGAAGGGGTATGGAAGAGATGACAAATGGGACAAAATAGGGGTACCAGTGAATTGCAGTTGAATGCTCACAGACGCCATTTCGAAAAATGCACAAAATGCCTGATTTGACCCTTATTTGAGTTTGAAAGTGACCTTGCGAGGTGATAGTGACTTTGAATTGCAGAAATGATATTTACAATCACATTCTCTAACCCCGTAGAATCTTCCACATGGGATTCATAACATTAATAAACCTTTTCAATTTGTAACTGCAATTGACCGTTAACCCGGATGGCGGCCATATTGGATTCCACCAATTGGTGGCCCCAAGGGTTTTTAGTCTTGGCGCCCATCAAAAATCGAAAGAGTATGGTACAAGGGACCTATGAGCCAAATTTTGTGCTTTTGGAAGAATCTAAACCAAACAACCCATTTTGAGCCCTTAGGCCCCCAACTATGATGCTCTTTCTTATCGTAAGTGATTTCTAATTGTAACCCCAAAAGTGAACACTTGAATCTCCATCTCCACCAAAACTATTATATTCCCTTTAAGATGTTTCAAGTGGAGATGATAATTTCATGACATTCCGTAAGGTTGTATAGCGATGATAGCATTGAAAGGCGTGTTGTACTTTGACACGTTGAACTTTCCTCTATGGGAGCAGAGTGGTGAGACGCTCCCTGGTCGGAAGGATGAAAAAGGTTTATTGCCACTTGGCCTAATATCAGATTGTCTACTTACCAGTTTGTCTAACCCCTCTTCGGCTCAACTTTTTTTTTCTTGGTGTACTATCAATTTCGTCTAATGCCCGTTTGGTCTAATCCTCACTTTGGCTAATTATCGTTTCGTCTATTGACCAGGGCCCTTTTTTGTGAAGAGTTATGATTGACTATATAATTGATGGTAAGTCTATGGCAGCCTGGGTGGTAAGGATATTTACAATCGATTATATCTTGTGATAAAACGGGGCCCTGATGGTCTAATTGCATTTTTTCTCCTTGATTTTTCCCCCATTTTGTCTAATAAAATGTTGGCATTAGACAAAATGGGCATAGCCCACATGGAAGTTGACCGACTAGTAATGAGGTGGCAATTGGACTAATGGTCATTACACGAACCGGTTGCAGACGGAATGGGATTAGTCCATGTGGGTTGAGAATAAATGGCAATTAGACGAAACGGGAGTAGCCAAAGTGATAGATCCCCATGAAAAGAGTGTGTGTGTGTGGTGGTGGGGGGGGGGTGGGGCTGTGGGGAGCGAGAGAGGGAGAGAGAAAAGGTGTAGGAGGGGAGGGGAGTTATCCTTGTCAGGGAGGTGATCCCTGTCCTTCATAAACATATTGTGGCCTTCTTGTTATCTCTCATTTGAAAGGCAATTTCGCTTTTCGTTTTGTTTTTCCTGGTTTGTTGCAGCTGTGCATGTTTTTGTTTTATTTTGTTTTATTCTTTTTTTTTTGTTCTTTTTTTAAGGAGATCTCCGGATGGTTTTCAGACTTTTGCATTTGAACGACTATAAATCAGTTATACCGAGTACAGAATTTCAGAATCTATAGTCATTGGGTTGAGGAACAAGCATGTTTTCAAAATTTACAACAAATTGCAATGAATAGGGATGATGACATAGCAACCTCACCATAACAATTCATGAGTTGGGGCTCAAGGAAACAGAACAAAAGAAGATATCATGCATAGATTCTACACAGGTGAAATTGTTAAGCAAGTTGTAATGTAATGGAATTACACTGCTACATTTCTAAAATATATGAGGCTCCTATGTCATGAACACTCTTCAGTGTAATTTTTTAAAGATTTTTCAGAGTATTGTTTCTCTGCTCAAGGACTACAATCAATTCCACAAATCTATACATGGAGCTGTCAATTTATGTACTACATGATGTGAAATTATGAAAATCGTCTGGAATGCCCCTTTAACTCGTGCCTGGTGAAGGAGATGATAACCATAATCAACTCGTCAATTCTGAACATTCGTCAGATTAAGAGGCATCCCTAGATGGATTCTAACTCTTCTATATCAAGACTCGGTTTCGTAATGACCAATAATCTCTATTGTCCCGTCTTCCTGTTTTCTGTTGGCTTCATGGTACCTATCTGATAGCCATAGGAGTTGATTAACACTTTTTATTGGTTGATAAACGATGACCCCCTGACTTCCTGATACTTTCTAGATTTGTCCGAGCAAGCAGTACGGTCACAGACATCTGGTCAAATGATATAAAAGTTCCTACCTTATAGGTTTCTCTCTCTATATATATGTACAAAACATACGCCCACGCATACGCCCACGCATGCATACACACACACACACACACACACACACACACATATATATATATATATATATATATATATATATATATATGTGTGTGTGTGTGTGTGTGTGTGTGTGTGTGTGTGTGTGTGATAAAAACCATCTAATGCCATTTTAGGTTTTTATCACATACTTACTTCCAAATATTCTTCACGATTTCTTTAAACTGAATTATACCGTTCATTCATATCCCACTCGTAATTCGCAAAATTTTCATTTAGTAAATCCCAGATTATTAATTGCACAAAAATCTATAAGACATAATGGACGAAATCCTTGGAATACACTCCCAGATTATGTTAAATCATGTAAAACTTTATATTCTATTAAGGTTAGATTTAAAGCTACATTACTGTCAGATTACAATCTATGAATATAACATTTGAATATATATTTTGTTTTGTTTGATCACATTTCTTTTCCTGTAAATTGGATTTAAAACTACAATAAATACACGCAATGTTTCTGTGTCTATCATTTCATTTCATTCCCATTATCTTCAGCATCACCACCATCACTTTCATCTTCATTATCACATTTTTCTTTATCATTACCCTGTCAACATCATCATACATCATCATCATCATCATCATCACCATATTTCACGTTACTCTTATTCGTATCTATGCACTAGGAATATAAAAAACATAATGTATTTACAGTGTTTTATATTTTGCAGTATTTCTCCATTCCGCAAACAATATATATTTTTTTTGTGTATTATGTAGATAGGTCCTGGGCTGCCACGTGCTCAAGCTTTTGGTTACAGTGGCAGTCTTTCTTTCGCATAATTTCTCAGATAATTATTTGGAAAATTGGTAATACGATTTATAATTTGTTAATGAAATTAATTTACACATTGATTTTCCTTCTTTGAATCATGTACTTGTAATCTGCTTACTGATATTCCATGTGATATTACTGAAAATAATCTTGATTTATGTATGAAATTGTGTTGGAAGAAAAAAAATCAAACAAACAAACAAACAAACATATATATATATATATATATATATATATATACATGTGTGTGTGTGTGTGTGTGTGTGTGTGTATGCTTGCGTGGGCGTATGCGTGGGCGAATGTTTTGTTCAGAAGAGAGCACATCCCTGGTTTTGTATAATGATATCAGATATTGGGATGGGGTAGGTTGATAGGTTTAAAAAATGATGAATTTCGTTCGGTAAATTCAAGTATGAGTTTTTTATTTCCTTCTTAAGTTTACTGCAGATTGTGAGAAATGCTGTATTCTCAAGGTAGGGTAAGGAAGTTTAAGTAATAAAGCAGATATTGACGAATTTGATCAAGTTGTTCAAATCTTTTTTCTCAAAGAATTATGCAGAATTTTATATATATATTTTTTTCTTATTTTCATTGAGTATGCTCTGCAAAAAAAAGGTATGTTAAAAAATGGTGATTCAACAGTACAAGTTTTTGTGTTTCTGCATAGTTTTATGTCATTTTTCTTATACATAGTATGATTTGCAAACATATATATATATACATATATATATATACAGTACATAATTATTGTGCTGTATGTTGGAAAGAATGATTTAGCAGCACAAGAGAAAAGAATACAGCTGCCAATTTTTGTTCATATCAATGTCATTGTTAACTGATGGACGTAATATCGAATGAAATTCAATATCATCGAACAAAAAGTGTGTGTGCATGTGCAGTGTGTGTGTTTTATTACTTCAGATTAAAAAAAAAGAAGATAAGATAGAAGTAATATAGTAAAATCTCATTTGTTTGATTTGTTGTCTTTTCTTTTTCTGTTGCTGCAGCTGGCCTTGACTTTTTTCTTTGCTGAAGATAGATTCTGCTGAGACTAATCACTTGTTGATATACATGTATATCAATGTATTTTATATCAGGACCTTTATGAAATCAGCTCATGCTAGACAAGTCATCCTGAGTGAATAAGTTTAGATTAACAAAATTAATACTTCAATAAATCAGTGCTACTTATAGCGTTGGGCAATGTGAGTTAGTTCCTCTCCCTCCCTCTCTCTCTCTCTCTCTCTCTCTCTCTCTCAAAAAAAAGAGTTTCTCGTATGGAGAAAGAACATACACTCCTCCATTACTAGGTCCATGTTCATATTTAGAGGAACACTGCGCTTGTTTCGCCAATTTGGCAGAAAAACAAGGGAAATTCTGAAAAAGTAACACTGGATTTTATATTTGAGGACCTCTGTGGGAAAGAGAAAAATGTAAAATAGCAATAAGTGCACTTCGCCATAAAAATGAAGTTTCGGGGTCGAGTCCTATTAGTGCATTAAACCCTTGTGAGTCCTTGTGAGGTACGGTATCTAATTTTGATTCCTTTCTGCTCATGTGCCAAAAGTGAGATACTGGTACACTGTATATAGTTGAAGGTGTTTGTTATTGTAATTAAATTAAGTTAATGCTATGGCCATCTCTTTCCAGGGTAGTCCTTCCAGTGTTGCCACTGCTCTACCAGAAGCTATCAGTATTACCAGGGAGATGAATCTCACCTCTCTGGTATATTACCCTAGTACTGCCAGGTACCCATTTATACACCTAGGTTGAGAGGGACATCGTGAGTAAAGACACTTTGTCTTTTGACAAATGATTTTGACTTGATTCGATCAAAAGTCTAAAGATTCGTATCCACTATGCTACAATATCTCCACACTAGTTTATTGATATAGATACCTACCTATAAACCTACCTACTTGCATACATTCCTATATACATACCATACATTCGTATAGGGCTCGACATAACATTGTAAGAAGTTCAATATTTTAAAAATCTGGAGCTCAATACAGCTCTGTTCTCACATATAGGACAAGTGAAATTGTCTCTTGTCTCTGCTGAGCAATTTCAATGGACTTTAACACACACGCGTGCACACACACAAACACACACACACACACATACACACGTGTGTTAATCGTGTTCAGAAAACATTGTCTGCTTTGGAATTTGTCTTCACATCCATATATATATATATATATAATATATATATATATATATATATATATATATTGGATGTGAAAACAAATTCCAATGCAGACAATGCTTTCTGAACACGATTAACAGGACTCTTTGTTGCCTTTCAAAAGGCTTCCTAAGGCACAATCTCGTTGTGTAAAAAGAAATGGGGAAAAAATACTAGATAGCAAACATAATAAATTGTGAGTGGTAATACTTTTTATTCTGTTAACATCAAGTTTGTTTGTTTGTTTGTTTGTTTTACTAGGGAGTAGCTAGACTTACCTATTTTTTAATAGAAACCAAAAAGCAAATACAAATACAAAAACACGCACTTTTGAAGGGAAAAGGGTCAATTGTTTATATTTCATCACCACTGAGCAACAATTCGGAAGTAGGGCCTACCGCCCCGCGCAGTTTGCTATGATGAATAATATAGTCCTAGTTTTTCTTTACAATGGTAATAAGACCTAGTTTTACTGACCTATGCACGCGATGTCCATTCATTGACTTGGAATGGTCAGTCCGTTGTGATTTTGAATGATGATTCAGTGTTATTATTTTCTTGAATAGGAATGGTAAAGAGGAAGAAACGTTGGTAAAATGAAACCTTGATCAGTAATGGTAAAAAAGTAACTAGTGCACATTGTATGACCTTTCCAATCTCTTGTTCTGACAGCGTAGTCGTCATTAGGACTTAGATGGCGCCGTTCATTCCGGTCCTACAGTAATTGAGTGTGTTCTTCGTGTTTTTTTAACTGATTTGAAGTGACGTCAACGTGACCCAAGAGTGATCGATCCAGTTTGGACAAATTCTAACAATTCGTCGTCAAAACTTCGAATTTCGTTATGATGTACATTTAGAATTACTCGATTATCCTCATATTGAAAGAACTTACATGCGGTGTATCAAACATCATCAATCACATTGTATAAGCATGTAGGTCACGGGTAGTGACTCTATTACATACATTGTGCCAAAGTTTTTGATGTCAACGCAGTTAAATGCCGTGATGATCAATGCCTGTTACTCAGGGTGACCATAGTACGTCATGCGCTCATCTCTACGTACATACCATGCTCACGAGTCACATAGTTGGTAAACAAGAAAGAAAAAAAAATGATAGTTTGTTTGATTTCATATTCCTCGACATAACTTCATACATTAATCAAATTTCCTTTCAGGATATCGCAGAAAAAAAAAATCAATTAACGGATTTTGATGATTCGAAGATAGAAAATAAATGTACATTAGTTCTGTTAATAAACTTTAAATTCTATTACCAAATTAGAATAATTTACCAAGAAATAATGCAGTAGAAACTAAATGAAAATTGATTACAAGGTCTTTCAACGTCTTGAAATACTCGAACAGAGAGATGTAAAATCAAGAATCGGATGACAGAAAAATACAAACGATAAGATGGTTAAATCAAGAAGCAGAAAATGAACGACTAAATACAGTATTTCGTTAAGATTACATCTGTCAAAATTTGGCATTTTACGTCATAGCACATTATGACTCCAAATGTTTGCAAGATTAAAAGAGAACATTCGTGATCCGCGTTTGTAACGTAAATCGTTACAAACTGACGTTTAGATGTATTTACCTCCAAGAAATATGTATCATCACCAAACAATACAAGACCATTCGTGAATTGAAGGCCTCCTTTTGCACACGACACAAAAATTAATGTATTGTCATGTGACTCGCAGAGAATTCTTTAATTACATAAACTCAAAAATGTGTTCCTTTCAATTTGAATGAAATCACTGGTTCCGTACTTTAAAGACATTATTTACTATTTGCAAAGGAAACAAAAACCCAGCTTTCTGCTTTAAAATAGTTTTGAAATGAGAGTTAGGGATAGAAACTACCAATATTAAACTAGTAATTAGTATAATTCTTGTTATGTATTGTTAAATATACAACATGTGAATAGTAGTTATAATAAAAATTGTTTCTAGACTAAACTTTCCAAGTCATGGTTTATTGAGGAAAACAGTGATATCGCCTCATATTTTAGGCTTTACTGCGAAATTTTTATGTGGAAGGGTGTTTTGTGATACAACTGACCTACACGTGTGCATCAAATGTGATAACTTTGACACTTTAAAATCACTACTCCCCACGGTAAATAATATCTCACAAAAAATAAAAGAAAATCACGCGTGATGATTTGACGAAAGGCATGGAACGGAAAATGGATTCTCGACAAGTACGGATTAAGTAATGTTTACGCATAAACATGCGGTAAAATAGAAAACTTTTGCATAGAACCAATAGTTGTCCCCAAGCTGTCATTGAGATATGTCGAAGTCGAGATGTAATGTTCGCCCTCCATTTGCTTTTTTAACTACTTCATGTACTACAACTACTTTGGTGCTGTTGTAGTTGCTATTGTTGTATAGTTACTGTATTTGTGGTAGATGACATTGATGGCCATAAAGGAAACCGTTGTTCTTTAGTATTGAACAGATGGTGAGTAGAGAATCATTAGGGTATACCAGATTTGTTATACAGTGGACTGCTTGCGTTCTATGTTACATCTTTTCTTTATCATCATCACCGCCACTAGAGATTGTTAGTCACATTGGAGCTCTGCTGAAATTAAAGACTCCAAAAAGATTTGATATTATAGTCGATCTGCGTCTGAAACAAATTTTCCCAGATGATTATGGGCTACGGAAATTGGGTGTAGAGTATCTGTGTGTGTGTGTGTGTGTGTGTGTGTGTGTGTGTGTGTGTGTGGTTTTTTTTTTGTTTGTTTTTGTTTTTGTTTTTTAGCAGCACGCCAAAAACGGTATTGACCCAGCAGTCAATGTTGAATCTCCATTCCCATCCACGAATCTTGTATAGCGCCCTCTAGTTTTCATGTCCTCAAACTACGGGCTTCATCTTCCTTCTGTTTTATTGTCATTTTATTTTTTCTCACCACACTTTTCACATTGTGATTGTGGACATCAGGATGGATGGATTAGACATTATATCAATATTTTCAAAGTCAGGGAATGAATCTTCCAAATGAGAGGGAGTGCAGGCTTTAGACACAAAATGTCTCATCTGTACTCAGTTCTAATCTGTACTTAAAACAGGAGGAAAAACTAATGTGGGCCTGCCTCAGTAGGGTCTCTGATTACGAATTCACAGCGGTCGAAAGCCATAAATGTGTTCCGGAATATGGCACCAGTAAATAACGCCACCGCTCTAAGCCACTATATAGAAGCTTGTAAAATAACTTGCTCTGAATACCGTTGCATGGAATTTACTCCTTATGGAAAATTCTGCCTTTCGTTATTTAAGTGTTGCAAATTCGCAAAGGCTGCAAAACGGAGTTACAACCGTTTGCTGTAACAGTGATCTGGGGCTACAGCGCTCTTCTCCGGTACTTGGGACAAAATCGATGTTGAAGATATATATTCCAAGTGATCATATCAGTAAATCAGTGCTTTTACTTGTTTTACGTGTGTTTGAAAATTTTACTCGGACAGAACAATAACAATTCACACTAACAATAAATGACATCCCATTACGTTCAGGGCAATCACCGTATCACTATTTCACAATACAACCAGTGTTTAATATATATATATATATAAAGGTACACGTATTTCAGGAGAATCACATCAAGGAACTGTGTTTGAAGCCCGTTGGTCACGTACGATTTCAATACTTCGAAATTGAACTGAAATTTGCCAGGGACAACAATCTTTGTCTGTGTTTGTAGTGACACTGAGCTGCTGGTAGTCCAGTCATAGGACTCAACCCGCAGCTTTTGTCACCAAAATGCGACAGACACTCAAATGGATTTCAAATGAGCAACTCTATATATAGGGCTCACACCCATAAATATTTCCCCATAGGGATGTGTGTTAAAAATCAAATTTCAAAAAATTTTGTAAAATAGCTGGGAGAAATGAGGTGTTTCAGCTTCACTAACCTGGATAAGTGAGATATACCCTTTCATCCATCAAATTTTCAGGGTGGATTCTTCAGCCCAAATTCTGTCCAGGGGTCCGCAAAGCCAGACTACGAGTTCTTGTCACTCAAAAAAAAAAAATCACCTATTTTCCGTACACGTACCCAATGAATAATATTGTCCCCTAAAATTCCATCAGAAAAGCTTTCGTCTTCCAACCAAAATGCAGTTTGTAGAGGAATTCATACTCAATATCTACAGCTATTCAGTTTTTTGCCAAACTACATCATTGGTTTTTAATTAATTTTTTTCTTCATTTATTTTGGTATCTTTGGTACGAATTTGTGAAGGGGGTCTGGGATATTCCATTGTATTTACGGGTGTGAGCCCTACAGCGAAGCCCGGGCTGCTCGCCCGGGCAGAAGACTCAAAGCGACCCTTGGGCAGGACGTAAAGGGCAGCGCACTTATTTCTTGAACACACAGGGGGTGTACTTGTTTGTTTATCATCAGTCAAATATTTTGCTCGTCAGTAAAATGTTTTGATCGTCAGTTGAAATACTATTATCATGATCACAGAAAATCCACAACACGTGTTGTTGTTGTTATTGTTTACGACAACAGAGACGCTCACAAGTGACACGTGGCCAATTTTGTTGCCTCCATTCGAGGAATTGGTCACTTTCGAAAACACAACATCTCGGACCTGATGAGGATTGTCGAGGGCAGTTTTGGCGAAACGCCAAAACTGTACATGTGTTATGATTCACTCCTCTTATGGCGATTCTCTCTGCGCGTATTTACTTTCTGATTTCAACCCACAATAGAATTCTCTTGAACGGGAACAATGCAAGGAGTCAGAAGAAGGCGTAGAAAGGACAGAAGAGAGAGAGAGAGAGAGAGAGAGAGAGAGAGAGAGAGAGAGAGAGAGAGAGAGAGAAAGAAAGAAAACATACGCGGGCGGGGGGGGGGGGGGGGGGGGCATTCCTTTATTTACAAACAGCTCGGGGCTCTGACAAGTGAAAACGAATAACAACCATAACAGGCGAGGAGAAAATACCACGTTTCGAATGAGAGCTGTGCATGTTTCTTTTTCTTCATCTGTAGTGTATAGCGACGTGAGTGGTGCAGCTGATTTCAGTGACTTGATGACATTTATAAGAAACTAAAGTAATATGAAAAAAAAAATCAAATACTGATGTAGAAATGGTTCCTGTGACAATTGCTCCCATGAAATATCTACATGCTAATTCAAATATGAATTCTACCCACAAGCATAAGCCTAACCCTAATCCTATTAGATCCTCACATCAAACTAAGTCTTATAAGCTTATATCACAATCCTAACCCTAACCCGAAGTCCATGGAAAAAATAAGACCAGAACAATGATTTGTCGCCGGAGCAAAACAAATGTCGTGTCAGTGTCACCTGTACAAATGTTAATTATACTATCTTTTACGATGAATGCAACCCTTATAAATCAGTCCCCTTTGCCAGGATATTCGTTCGTTATCAAATGATACAAATTGGGAGAAAATATATTTGACTGAATTTTGAATATGCTATAGGTACTATAGTCTTCGTGAATATCATTTTCAAGTATTTCTTATGTAGAATAATGAATTGCTTTTCTAGTGACTTTTGTTCAAAATCAAAAGAAAGGATTGTCCGATGAAAATTCCTCTTTCCGTCAACTTATGCATCTAATAATACATCTCCCCTCTCCTTCCAAATATTTACAAGCTACCGGTCCAGCATTGCATGAACTTAAAATCATCTTCTTCGCCTGAAAAGTGAACATGAATTATTTACACGCCATTTTCTCTCACAGAACTTCTGACGCTGCACCACCTCCGTTTGTTACTACTCCGTTCATGACATGCAACTTCTATCGGGTGCAAGTCACAAGTTTGACGCCGACCAGTCACATAGCCCATGATACGCCTCTCGAGTTATACATCCCACGAGTCATATAGCCCGTGAATTCGACACTATAAAGTAAATAAGGCCCATGAGTCAGACACTAGCCAAACAAGTCCCACGAGTCCGTTAAGCCCCATGGCGTACTGTCGAACTCGGGGCGTTGTTTTCAAAGTGTAGAACTCGTGGCCTTGTTTACCGAGTGTCAGACTCATGGACCTTATTTGCCTAGAGTAGAACCCATAGGCTGTATAACTCGTGGACCGTATGACTCGTGGGTGTCGTTCTCTCGTGGGATGGCACTCTTCTATCCGATCTGCCTACACACACTAGGTGCAGCGACAGAGCTGCCTCTATCTGTGTGTATTCCTAAGCTATTATACGGAATAGACTACTAGTTCATATTCGACAGTTACATATACCGTGGTACATTCTGAAATAGATTGATACTCTTACCTCTTTCATTTATGAATCGTGCAGTGTTTTGCTGATACGTTACATGACAATAATTATGTTCATGTATTGTATTGATAGTATTAATTTGAATTATTCCAGCTATAGGTACATGCGTTAAATTACTGTTCAAATCCCTGTAGAAAAAAAAAAGTTCTTATGACTATCATCATTATAACATTGTTCTAATAATAGTTATAATAATGGTTATATCATTATCATCATCATCATTGTTATTATTATCATTATCATTATCATTATCATCATCATCATCATTGTTATTATTATCATAATTATTATTATTATTATTATTATTATTATTATTATTATTATTATCATCATCATCACCACCATCATTTCTATTATTGTTCTTATTAGACATCCATCAGCATTATACTTAAAAAAAGAAAAAGAATTAAACTTATGACCTGTGTGCACTGCTGAACGCTGCTCCCTCAGACCGAAGGTGACTTTTAGCTTGACAGGATTTCTGTCACACATGCATTGTTTGGCGATCTCCTCTGGAATTTTAATTGTTCCTGCAACAAATGGAGAAATTAACCAACCCTGCATCAACAAGTCTTGCATGACGGCATCAGAAAACACTGTTACACGCGGCGAAGACTACTGCAATATGAAATGCAGTTGTTGCTGTATGCATAGATGTACAGTGCTAACTACCGACGCTCACGTTTAATGATTCTATTAAGTATTACAGTTTCTGGGTGCTTTCGGTCTGTTTTGTGGTGCGTTTGTTCATGAAGATCTCGGAATAGCTAGTAGAAGAAGGACTGCTGTCTTTTTCTTATAGAATATTCCCCTCTGCATCCTGCAAAACCAGATCTTAATCTTTCTACAATTAAAATCAAAATTTTCGGAATGTAACAGCGTCCAGAGAACATGAATGTGTCCCTAGGAGTATTTTATCAGTTTCTTAGGAGATGACGCAGTCACCATATATATTTTCCATCGGATTCATTAGGCTTCTCACAGGTATATATTGGTGATTTTTTCCATTTTTTTTTTGACACCAGTGAAAAAAGAGCCAAAAATTTTCAAAATGTGCACAATGTCAGATGTCCATATACTGCACAGAATTTGTGTTCAAGCACGTATCTAGCACGGAGCAGTCTCGCCAAGCACGGAGCGAGTGCCTTCAAAGTCGGGCGTGTACTCAGTATTAGTTAATGAAATGACTGACAATATCTTTATCATAACTGTTGTTCACATTTTGTATATCTAACAATACTTAACATTAGATTATACTGATTATTTTTTTTTACCCTAATTGTTTCTATCCCTAACTCACATTTTAAAACTATTCTGAAGCACTTAAGCTGAGTATTTGCATCATCTGCAAAAATATGATAAACAATGCCGCAATGCTTTTAAAGGGACTGTACAGTACTGAGCGTATCCGGGCAATTACCCCCAGAGGGCAATTACCCCCCGGCTAAATACTGGTTAGTGGTAAGGTTATTAGAGTTAAGATTAGGGTTAGGGTTGGGTTTAGTGTTAGGAGTTTGGGTTATGGTTAGGATTAGTTTCCGGATTAGGATTAGAATTAGGGACAGGGGAAGGGTCCGGGGTAATTGCCCAGGGGGTAATTGCCCTAGACCCCTGGTTGAGGTAGGGATTCATGTTTTGAACATTCCTAAGTGAGATAATGAAAAGCCTATTATGAAGTATGAAAGAGCATGTAATTGTAAGGATTCAACGTTTATTTGATGAAAATTGGTTTTCAAATAGCTGAGATATCCAAAAAAGTGCTAATAATAAAAGGCGACATGCCACAACTTTATTAGGATCTCTTTGTTTCACCTTGTTTTGGGATATCTCAGCCATTTCAGAACCGATTTTCATCGAATAAACTTTTGATACCCCTTAGAACTGCATTCCCCCTTACATCTCCATAGAGTGGTTTCTAAATATCTCGCAACATGTTAAAAGCTAAATCTACACCTCGACCAGAACTGTACACACCCTTTGATCTCCCAATAACTAAACAACGGATGATTGGATTTTCACCAAGTTTGCAGACTGTCTATAATTATTGAAGCAAAGAAGAAACTATTCAATATGGGGGTCATGAAATTGATGTATAGTAGTAGATTTCCCTCGTATACCTCTGCGGTTGTGTTGAAGATACTGCCTGCGAAATGACGATGTTCTAATGATACATGGCTGCTTGGCGATGGTGCGCTCTCTCGGAGTGCTCCTCCAGTTTCTGTGTAGGTCTATAATCTGTATTTAGAACAGGTTGTGGGGGCGTTTCGTAAAGGAAACGACAAATCAATAAAAGTCTCTGACAGTGGCATAATAGCTAACGATTGCTATTTCTTTGCTGAAGGTGACTTTCAGGTTAATTGACGTAATTCGAGCTAGAAGTGTTGTATAAGATGAAGCCTTTTTAGTCCTGGAATTTTGACCCTGATTTCCCTTCATAAAGACACTTCCAAGACTGCGGTGACAGAAAATTTATTTTAATTCTCTTTCTCTCTCTCTCTCTCTCGACAACATTTACTGCAGCATAATGTGATAGTTTTTTTTTTTTTTGGGGGGGGGGGGGGGGAGGGGGAGGGTTCGAATGAATGCAACTTCAATCACTAGTCCAGTATAGTTTCAACTGAAAGGAGCTATTGAACAAAAGCATTTTAAGGAACTGATGTCGTTAATCAAAACTATATAGCTGGACTTTAAGGAACGTTTGTGTCAAACTCAGAGATAAATTTGATGAAAAATGAGTGTTTAAGATAATTTTTGGCTCTCTATCTGATTCTGAGACAGACTGAAGATGACTAGGTAGAAGAATTGGCTTATCTGGTCTGAATCATTGTAACATCAGTGGTTCTTGTTTCTTCACAGGAGGTATCGGCCTACAGAGAAATAAACAAAACTACGCCCATGCACCGTTCTCAAATACTGCTGTGAAGGATTGTCACTTTGAGCAGAGAGGTAAGACTTTTTGTCTCATCTCCTTGATTTCAAGTAAAATTTACTTGAAATCAAAACAAAAAAATCCCAATTATTGTTTGAGGTCTGGATGTGACTAGAACTCACATTAGTCGCATGAACTGAAGAATACAACAGGGGAAAAATACATTTAAAGCTTTGACACATGTTATGTTCAACCGTATTACCGTGATGTAATATAAAAAATTTGACTTATTGAACGCAGATCAAAATCTGTGTATGATTCTGTGGGTGTGAGTGTTGGTAGCCATTTTCATGAAATCCAACACAATTTCCCTGAAGTAATGTGTCATACCTATGCGGATGATTCACAGCTGTTTTAGATACATATCTTTTTCACCTACTGCAGCAGATGAGAATTATTCTGTGTCCATTATAGAGCGATGTATTGTGCATCTTCACAAATGGTTATTATCCAATAATCTTCTACTTAATGATAAGAAAACTGAATTTGTAATATGTGGCACTCAACAGCAAGTTTCAAAATTACTCACTGAAAGCCTGAAAGTGATTGATGTTGATATTTATCCTGTTGATTCTGCACGGAATCTGGGAGTGTGGTTTGATTCACGCTTAACCTTTGACAGAAATATCTCTGAAGTACGTTAAATTCATTTTATCATTTGTTTAATATTGCACATATTCGGAAGCATTTGACACGGGAAAGTACTGAAAAAAATCATCCATGCGTTTGTCACAAGCATATTGGATTATTGTAACAGTTTATTTTATGGCTTACCTGATAATCAATTAGGTAAACTACAAAGGGTGCAAAATGCATGTGCTAGATTAGTTTGCAATTCTCCTCGTTTTTCTCATTGTAGTCTACTACGTGCATTACATTACTTGCCTGTAAAGCAGAGAATCATATTCAAAACTCTGCTAATTGTATATAGAGCTATTCATGGTACAGCAACAGTGTACATACAGGAACATGTAGAGCTAAAAACATCATATCAAACATTTTATCACCTTCAAAGTTCACGGGATCAAACATTGAAATATCCATCGGGGGAATCAAAAGTTACTCTTGGTGACAGGGCATTTTTGTACGCTGCACCAAAATTATGGAATAATCTCCCTTTGTTTGTAAGACAAGCAGTTAAAATTAATGAGTTTACGGTCAGGTTAAAAAGTTATCTCTTGAAGTAATGTATTTTCTGTTTGAATTTCTTGTATGCATGTCATTTTGTAATACGCAGTATAGAGTATTATCATCATGGTAGCTGCGCGATATAAATGCCCTTTATTATTATCATTATTATTTCCCTTCCACACACTGGTGCATATATATGAAACCTCAAACATTGTTTTTCACTTTCAACCCGAAAAGAGTTCCTTTATAGGATAGTTTGACAATGTTCGTCAACCATCTCTAGAAACTGTTAATCCCATTCTTTGTCCTTTTTTACTTTTATTTTTTAGTCATACGTTTTATTGAATTCAACTATTGGCATACAAACATTAATGATTTCTTATTCCTTCGTTTTTGTCTTGTTATAGTCCTGTGTTTAAGTTTTGTTTAGCTTTTTGTCATTCCTCCTTCAGTTCCAAACTTCGATTTTTCTAATGTATCATGTTATCCGCACTGCAAAAAGTCTGGTGTTAAATATGAAACACCGAGCTGGTGTTAAATTTCCGGTGCTCATTCATGGTGTTAGATTAACACCTCTGGGTGTCATTTCAAATTTTAAAATTGTTTTTTGAATAGTTTCTTAGTTACTGCACTTCTTGTCAATTTTGAACTTCAACAAGACGACAAAGTTGCGCTCTGATAAAGTACTTGATTTTTGAAAAAAATGTGTAAACACATTTACACCACAGTAACACCAGTTGGTGTGGTCCCCTATTGAAGCTGGACGGGTGTTATACCATTAAAATTAACACCACCAATATCAAATCAACACCATGCAGTGTCATTATTGAATTAACTCTAGCGCAGTGTCAAATATATCACCAGCCACAGTGTCAAAATAACACCACGAAGTGCCAGGCGAACACTTTTTAACACCGTCAAAATACATTTTCAACACCTGTGGGTGTGGTCCTCTGTTGAAGTTTGATCGGTGTTAGATTTAACACCCATGGTGTTAAATCTAACACCGATGTTTTTACAGTGCGAGGCCTTCCTACCAGTCAAGCACATTGCTTATTGATGACGGTCTCCCCCTCTTGTACCTCGAAATATGTTGTTGTTCACAATATGTCAATTCCTTTTGTATACCTGTATGTCTATATTATCATACAAGACTGTAAGATTGGAAGTCCCCTACTTTGTCATTTACATTGTGTAATTGTGTGTATTTCTGTATATTTTGTACAAGTGGACAAATAAGATCAAACTGAAACTGAAACTTATTGAATAAAGTATCTACGACGACGATGGGGGGGGGGGGGTGGTCGACGGACATTGTCATGAAGATATGTATACATTAATTTGAATATTCATAGGTTAATAAGTCTATTACCTCAACCAACCTCCATGCAAGCTCTTGCATATTCCCTTTCAACGTGTGTGCTCTGGTAATTATGCCAAGATGGATGGCTATCCTATATCAAGTCAATATATTTACAAATCCTGAACCCAAAGTGACCTTTCCTCCTATCGACTGTCAGCTAATCGGATGACAGGCATTCCTCAAACGTGAAATCACTGATATGATGATCATACAGAAGCATGAGTGGACTTTGAACATTTTGACGTATTATGAATTGTTTGATAGCAGGTTGGCCTGAGCTCTTGGAATTGTTGAAGTTAATATACCTCTTCTCATAAGGTGCAACTTCATTTACTTGATTGAACACTCATCCTGAATTAGTGTCTTGCCTACCAAAATTACGTGACCGCATTCAAATCAAATCATTTGGGGCAGTGTGGAGAGTATGAAGAAAGATTGATTATTTGATTTAATTTATTTGATAAAAACAAAGGGAGACTTAATAGCACACAGAAAAACATACGCGATTTTGATTAAAGGTTTACGTCCCCGTGGTTACTGATTCGATAAAAGAAACGGAGTCGAAAGATTTTGTTATGGTTAGCATGGTTACTTTTACCGGACAAAGTCCCAAGTATGGATCTGTAAATCTGTAAAAGTGCCTATATAACATCGGAGTACACACACGCACATACACACGCACACACACACACACACAAAACACACACAAACCCATCTTGTCCTGGTGATGTTTGATTAGTAACCCACGCGACAAATCCAATTATTTCAATATAAATTAACGTGACGCCACTCTCCTCGTCCTTACTGAATGTTTCTGAAAAAGACTACGAACCGTAAACTCTCGCAAACAATTAACCGTTCAAGCATCCTTCAAAACTAAGGAGCATTGCAGTTTCCTGGTTTTCTAAATTTGGCCCAAACCTCCATGATACAATAGGTGACAAATGCAACTCTAAGGCACAACGCCGACAACATGGAACGTATTGTTCTGCATCTTTGATTGTTAAAGGCTATTTTCATCCCGCGGTCGTTATACTGTCACGAATGATAAAGCATGCACCCCCGCATCCGCCCCCCTCAAAAAAAAAGTAAAGAAAGAAAATGATTTTGACTAGAAACTCAGTAAACAAAATCAAGAAATTCACAGCAATTTTAGAAAACGAGTGACATTAATCATGTATTATGGTGAAATATGATATCATGGTATGATATAGATTATATTACGGCTTGACATTAGCTGTGGCCCGGTGGTAGACATTGATGTCGGGCCCCCAAATGTAGTAGGGCAACTATAGGGTTCAAAACGTATTGTTATACGTTTGCACTTACAGTATTTAGAGCCACCAAAAATTTCAGATTAAATATTGGTGATATTAGCGACCCAAAATGGCCACCAGAGGCAAAGAGGCTATACGTGTCCAACCCTGTTTATATATATATATATATATATATATACGTGTGTGTGTGTGTGTGTGTGTGTGTGTGCATAAAGTATATACATATAATACAGTATCATAATAGAAAAACATATGACATCAACATGAAGGATAGTGACAAAGGAGGAGACGAAACTAATAATGTTTAAAGTATAGATGCCTACTGGCGCAGAAGAAGAAAATAAAGATGGAGAATGAATCCTTAGGCCGATAATCATGCTGACATTAATATCAAAGAGGTCTTGGCTTATTATGATTTCATCTATTTGTGGGCTGATTGTAAACTAGCAAGTATAGATGTCGCTTTACAATACCGATTCGTATGTTAAACAGGGGCTGCCTTATGGCAGCTAGAATAAAAGCAAAACAAAACAATATTGCCAAATATCGTGTCTCATCATTGAAGAATTCACCTGTCCTTTTTTGATTTGTTTTGTTTTGTTTTTTTTTTCTTTTGTGGTGGGGTGGTTGCTTATTGAACGAGTCAGGGATACCCTTGCTATGATTATCCCTATTAATTTTAAGACATCTCTACTGTGTAGACAAAAAAAAAAAAATAGAAAAAAAAAGAAGAATTAACGACAACCGTACATTACACATTCTCCATAATTTTCGACCTTGACTATTTCAATACAAGAACTGTTGAGGGTATTTTTATAAAAAGAAAATATATATGTTGAAGTGAATCAACTAATATTGTGCATTGTCAAATGTATGCTGCAAAACAGAGTTGTTTTGAGAGAAGCTCTTTGAGGTCAAAGATATTGTGTGCCAGCTTTATTCCACCCACAATAACATTCTAGTCTTTTGTGATGTGTTTTTCCTTTTTGTCGTGAACCGTGTTTTCTCTCTGTGTGTTCCCGCATTTTTTGTGTGGCTTTTCCTTTCAATTATCAATTTATAGAGGTAATATCTCATATTTTGTAAATGAACTGTCACAACAAACTCATAAATCAGAACCGTAATAATATAATTATACATTATATACATCATAATACATTGGGTCTTGATGAAGTCTGTGATGTTAAAACCTTTACAGCCATAGTTATTTTTTTTTTTCAGAGTCATATTTGCTTCTTAGTTATGGGAGTACATTACCTAAAACTGTTTAAGAAAGTTAACATGGACATCAATGGTAAGAGGTTGATACGGTTTGCTTGTTTGTATATTGTTTGTGTTCCTGCTACGTGACCTTTGATCCCTTCATTGTTAATATTCCATTAGAACACCGAAGCATAACGCCATCGCCATTCATTGACATCGAAACTGGTTCTAAACAACCTCATGTTCCCCGAATATAATTTGAAAACAACAATTGTTTACCATGCTCGAACACAAGAAAACTGTGACATCTTCACTTCGGTAAAGAAACACGATATAATAGATTCCCGCATAAGATGTAGACTCATGCACACTCAATACTAAGGTTCAAATATCGTAATCTTAAAGCCCCAGTCACATATAAACACGGATGCTCAAGGATCTACACGGCAATCCCCGGATCATGCATGCGATGATCCGGGGAGATACGGGATAGATTTGCCCCGAATGGAGCGTCGACGAGCATTTATGACTGTACACACGGCATCAACAAGGCAGCTACATGGATAAAGCCGGACTAACACGGCAGCTACACGGCATCTACACGGCGCTAACACGGACCATGCCGGACAAAGCCGGCATCTACAAGGACCAACACGGCAGAAACATGGACCAACACGGCAGAAACACGGACAAACACTGCAGCGACACGGACCAACACGGCAGCTACATACGTGCCACACCTGCAGACGAAAAAGCGAGAAAATTTTGAATATTCATCAGTCCTCTTCTCGTTCTCGTCACGTCCACATCGTTTTTGCTTCTTGAGTATAATCATCAAAAAATTCACACATTAAACTGATATATCACAAATCATGTTGCATCTTTAAAGGGATCGTATGGGCCATTCTCCGAAAAGTGTGTCATTACAGTTGTACATATTGTGACAAAAATTCAACATCACAGATTTCATTCATTTTTTACCAATTCATAAAAATGAAATTGGAAAAGATTTCTATGCAAATAATACACATGAATTCAATTTTCCTTTGCACCTGTCTGTAATAAATAAGGCCTCAAGAATCGATAAATGATGGTAACGTATCTGACAAAGCATTTATGTTCATTGACACATTTAACTACCGATTTACATCAAACCCCGATCACTGAAACATGCGATTCAAAAACTTGATCTTTTTTTAACCTTTATGGAGATATGAGATGCAAAATTATAATGAACAAAGGTAGATCGTTCATGTAGTCTCGTTTGCTGTGAAGTTGACAACATAAGGCGAGTACCAGACTTTAGCCCTTAAAATCCCGGTAAATTGATTTTTAGATACAAAAAAAGTTATTATAAAACACACAAACATACACACACACACAAATACACAACATAGCAGAAATATAATGGATTTGGAACGTACATTATCTGACTGCACTTTTTGTAAATTCCACAATTCTAAGGGATAGTGCAGTTCTGGTTTAGATGAGGATTCAGGTTTTAACTTTTTGCAAGATAATCAAAATCCACTTATACGACATACTTCCAAGAGCATACATTTCTAAGAGGAATTAAAAGTTTATTTCATGAAATTCGGTTTAGATATGGTTGAGATGTCCCAGATAAAGTAAAGAAAGATGTCTAGATAAAAGTAGATGGGCCACCATAATATTATTTTGTTAGGACCTCTTTCTTTTACTTTATTTTGATGCAGCGCCTGTGGCAGCAGAGAGAAGTGAGATGATGTTGAAATCTCCCCCAATTTATAGGGCAGTCGCGTGGGTCCGTGTGATCTTGATGTGAAAAAAGAAGTGATGGACTGCCAAGGATACTCCCGGCACCTACACGGTCGTTCCAGGCATCAACACGGACCTTCCCGGCATTTACACGGCAGCCACACGGACCACCCCGGATTGCTCTGCCAACACGGCAGTCCCCGGATGACGCCGGATGTCTTTGACATCCAAAAGTTGCCGTGTTGGCATCCCGGATGTCCCCGGATGTCCCCGGCGTCAACACGGATCTCTCCCCGGATCACCCCGGATCTGATCCGGGGTGGTCCGGGGTGGTGCGGGATGTTTATGTGACTGGGGCATTACAACTAAATATAAAGTGAATCATTAGCAATATGCATTGTAGCATGATATGTATAGAGAAAACAAAATATGAACTACATGACAGAACTGCACCTTGGTATCATCTAGTTAAAAAGAAAAAAATAGCATGATCTCATGAAATGAATTGAGCAAGTCAATGTTTGTGCACTTTTGTCTGCATGTACTTCAGTGTTTTCTGCTTGTGTGGATGCGTGCGAGTGCGCAAATTGATTCAAATTGATGAATAGTAATACGAACTTTCCGTGACTTTCTGAAGAACAGGACTATTCTTTCCGCTTACTGAACATTGCACAAAAAAGGGAGTTGCGATACAAATCGGACAATGCTTAATCAATGAATAAAATCAATAACCAGCTCGGTCGGTTTTATTTCCTCTTTACGCTGGTGTAAGCACAGAAGTCTAGATAAAACAAATAGGAGACAAGGAAGCTGTAATCGAAGGAATGAGGTATGTCGCTTCCATTCTCTCATAAGTTAGTAACGAGCAAATCAATTTGTCACGCCTCATTGTCAAATGACTATCTCCGTCCTCCTCTGCTATTGGTTTTCTTTGGTCGATATGGGCTTTTGATCATCACAGTACATGAGCATATAGGGCTCACACGGGTAAATAATTCCCCATAGAGACGTGTGTTAAAATTCAAATTTCAAAAAATTCTGTAAAATAGCTGGGAGAAATGAGGTGTTTCATCTTCACTAACCTGAATAAGTGAGATATTACCTTTCATCCATCAGATTGCCAGGGTGAGTTGTTCTGCTCTAATTCTGTCCAGGGGTCCGCAAAGCCAGACTACGAGTTCTTGTCACTCAAAAAATCACCTATTTTCCGTACACGTACCCAATGAAATATAGTCCCCTCAAATTCCATCAGAAAAGCTTTCATCTTCCAACCAAAATGCAGTTTGTAGAGGAATTCATACTCAATATCTACAGTTATTCAGTTTTTTGCCAAACTACATCATTGATTTTTAATCAATTTTTTTCTTCATTTATTTTGGTATCTTTGGTACGAATTTGTGAAGGGGTCTGGGACAGTCCATGTTATTTACAGGTGTGAGCCCTATAGTGGAGGTCATATTTCTTATTTGACTTTTAAACATCATAAATGTGTTTTTTATGATATTTGCCCCTACATCATATGAGAAATTACACTTTCAAGGATTATAAAGCTTCTCAAAGGGACACTTTTAGAAAATCATGCCCTTTAGGGTTTTTTTAAAAATAAATCTTGCAGTTTTGATCAGTTCTTCATAAGATGAATGCATAGATCCAGGCAGTTATCCTTGATTGTGGGTGTGCCATCATCACCTTATAGCCTACAAAGTACTTGATAAGACTTTGTTTTGTCAAACAGACTAACTTTATGTATTTTGAGCTGTTTCAGTGGTAGCCAAAACAAAGAAATACATTAAAATAACACAGTCATTCAAAGTTGTGTGATACTGATGACTGACAGCTATGTACTAAGATCTAGTGACAAGAACATAATATTAAGAAAAGAAATAGTAGCAAGGCAGATGAGGGGGGGGGGGAGTAGAGGAGAGAGGTAGAGAGAGGGGGGTAGGGAGGGGAAGGGGAGGGAGGAAGAGATCTGACACAATACAAGATACACAATACAAGATTAACAGTCATTCAAAGTTGTGTGATACTGATGACTGCTATTTACTAAGATCTAGTACCACAAGAACATAATATTAAGAAAAGAAATTGTAGCAAGGAAGAGTGGGGGGGGGGGGGGAGTAGAGGAGAGAGGTAGAGGGAGGGGGGGGGTAGGGAGCAGAAGGGGGAGGGAGGAAGAGATCTGACACAATACAAGATACACAATACAAGAAGTCATTCAAAGTTGTGTGATACTAATGACTGCTATTTACTAAGATCTAGTACCACAACCCACAAGAACATAATATTAAGAAAAGAAATTGTAGCAAGATAGAGTTGGGGGGGGGGGGGGAGTAGAGGAGAGAGGTAGAGGGGGGGGGGGGGGGAGTAGGGAGGAGAAGGGGAGGGAGGAAGAGAGATCTGACACAATACAAGATCAACATAAACCAGCAGAGCTTGTATGGGATGAATACTTCCCATAGACTTGCATGTATTGCGTGCATTCTCTATAGGGCTCACACGGGTAAATAATTCCCCATAGAGACGTGTGTTAAAATTCAAATTTCAAAAAATTCTGTAAAATAGCTGGGAGAAATGAGGTGTTTCATCTTCACTAACCTGAATAAGTGAGATATTACCTTTCATCCATCAGATTGCCAGGGTGAGTTGTTCTGCTCTAATTCTGTCCAGGGGTCCGCAAAGCCAGACTACGAGTTCTTGTCACTCAAAAAATCACCTATTTTCCGTACACGTACCCAATGAAATATAGTCCCCTCAAATTCCATCAGAAAAGCTTTCATCTTCCAACCAAAATGCAGTTTGTAGAGGAATTCATACTCAATATCTACAGCTATTCAGTTTTTTGCCAAACTACATCATTGATTTTTAATCAATTTTTTTCTTCATTTATTTTGGTATCTTTGGTACGAATTTGTGAAGGGGTCTGGGACAGTCCATGTTATTTGCAGGTGTGAGCCCTATAAGTGACAAGAGTCATAAAAGAGCAGGGAGGAGGGCAAAACTCGCCGAACTTTCAAACTTGTTCACGTGATTGGAAGATGGCGGGTTGTTCTCTGAGATTATACCCCGCCGCGCCGATTCGTGTGACGGAGTGGACAATATTTCATTCTCCACTATAGTTGCTTGTTTAAATCATGGACCTAGTTTTGATTAATCATTTGACTTGGTAGAAAAAAGAGTGGAGAAAGTGAGGGTGGTTCAATATAATGCTGCAAACGGTGCGCCCATGACATCTTCGCAATTATGTATCCGAGAGATTGCCTGTGGTTATACAGAATCTTAAAAGTGGAGAGTGGAATTGTGAATATATAATCTATAGCGTGGACGATGACTGGTAGAGAGACATGTTGTGAATTTCAATAGAATTTGAACTGAAGTGAATTGAAGAATTCAATTGAAGTACGCTTTGATGCGCAATGTGTTTGCATTATTTTACATATACCAAATGGAACAGAATTTCTATTTCTTATCATAGATCAAAAGAAGATGAATCAGAATCTGAATCTGAAGAACTGCCTTCCTGTTCCAAGTATTATGTAATTGGAAACATAATTACAAAAACAATTTTAAACAATCAATCAATCAATTAAAAACTCGTTTCCGTGTTCTCTAGTAATCTATTTAATTGCCAAACCACAGAGAAGAGAATGCTGTCTTCAAATACATTATCTCGCTTGATATGAATATGCACGTGAGTGAGCTAACCATGTCATAACTTCACAATTTTCCATTGATCGTGAACCCAAAAAATGGCGAAAATTCAATGTTTCTGTCCTTTAAGTCTGAAACATGACGTTATTTCTGGTTGAATAACTTCAGAATAGTAATCAGTTAGATATACGAGGATTTAAGCCTCAGGGATAATCGCGTTTTAATGAAAAACTGGAAATTTCAAAATTCACGTACAAACTATATTGCAAGTGTTGAAGGGATAACATGCTCACTTTCCATTTGCATATTCATACTGACTGTTAATGATAATAATAATAATAATAATAATAATAATAATAATAATAATGATAATAATAATAATAATAATAATAATAAGGTCTTATTTATTCAGGGTAGCCTCTTCAGTGTTGCCACTGCTCTACCAGAGGGCCCTGCCATTATGATTACCCCAGCGTTGCCAGGTACCCATTTATACACCTGGGTCGAGAGGGACATTTGTGGGTAAAAACATCTTGTCCAAGGACGTAAGCACTGGGCGGGAATCGAACTCGGTTCCTCCGACTGGGAGGATATATATATATGTTTACTAAGTGAGTAACATAAAAATGCATATTCCCACTTTATTAAATACGACCCCAATTTTCCTTCCTTGATTGCCAAGTTTTTGTTTTTGTTTTTGTTTTTTTGCCTCCAATACCTTCTACCATTCTTTTCTGAATTGTGTTAAAGGGTGGAAGACTACCTCTACTTCTGACTTACAAATAATTTTCAGCAAAATGATCAGAGTTGACAAACTTCATTCTCACTGAACTGCTCGGCAATCCCACACACACACACACACAGGCGCGCCGGAAGCAGTTTTGGATTGGGGGGGGGGGGGGGGGCAAACATTGGAGGGGGCTCAAGATTAGACCATGCATATGTTACACAATATACACATACACACACACACACACACACACACGCACACACACATCTATTATATATATATATATATATATATATATATATATATATATATGTAAAGTGGCGTACGGTGGGTCGAAACATGGGGGGAACCATAAAGTAATTTTGACGGTCTGTATGCTTGTGCGTGTGTGCGTGAGCAATAATGGGACTACAAGACATTACGGAATGTGATACATTCAACAACGCAGTCATTGAGGAACATTGTAAGTTTTCCTTACATGGATTATGGAATGACGGTGTGAAACGATCGACAAATTATATACTGTCAGCAACATAAGGTGAATGGCATAACAATAAAATGCGAGCGAGCGAAGAGAGCGAGCTTGAAAATTTTGATATTCTACAGTTCCAAAACTGGAGCTTTAATTGTAGCTACATATTTCGCTTTGAAATAAATGGGGGCGCAGCGGGTGCAACTGCTGGCAATTATTGGCAGCAACATTAGGAGAATGACATAACGATTCAATGCGAGCGAGCGAAGCGAGCAAGCTTGAAAATTTTGACATTCTACAGTCCCAAAACTGGGGTTTGTAGCTTTATCTTTCACTTTGGAAATTAATGGGGCGGCGCATCGGACGCAACTGCTGGCAATTACTGGCAGCAACATTAGGAGAATGGCATAACGATTCAATGCGAGCGAGCTTGAAAATGTTGACATTTTACAGTCCCAAAACTCCCGTTTGTAGCTATATCTATCTTTCGCTTTGGAAATTAAGGGGTGGGGGCATCGGGCGCAACTACTGGCAATTACTGTCAGCAACATTAGGATAATGGCATAACGATTCAATGCGAGCGAGCGAAGCGAGCGAGCTTTAAAATTTTGACATTCTAGAGTCCAACAACTGCCGTCGTAGCTATGTTTTTCGCTTTAGAAATTAAGGGGGAGGCGCACCGGGCTCAACTGCTGGATGCGAGCGAGCGAAGCGAGCGAGCTTGAAAATTTTGACATTTTACAATCCAAAAGCTGCCGTTTGTAGCCATATTTTTTCCCTTTTATTCATTTATATACATATTTATTTTATTTTCTTTGTTTATTCATTTATTTTTATTATCATTATTATTATTATTATTTTTTTTTTTTGGGGGGGGGGCTTTTTGGGGGGGGGGGGCAAAAATGCGCGTTGCCCCCCCCCCCACTTTTTGGATTGGGGGGGGGGGGCGGCCGCCCCCCCCCCCTGCCCCCCCACTTCCGGCGCCTATGCACACACACACACACACACACACACACAATGTCTGCCCAGTGCATGTCTCGAATTTCCAAAAGATCGTAATGCGATAGCTTTTCATGAATCTGTAACTGTCTGAAATTGCAAAAATACATGTTCATAAGTTTTTATTTCTTGGTTACAAGATGAGCACTATAACTTTATCTGCCACGAAACCAAATTCTAAAAGTTGCTCTTGAGTAAAGATAAGTCCATGTAAAAACGTAGATATTCCCTTGATATTTTCTTCAGTATACTACTCAAAATTAGTTTGAACATCTTTTATCTTGGAATCATATAATTTTTGCAAATTGTTATCAAAAATGCATTTTTTGTGAATTAGATCATTCAGTTGTAGGGTTTTGTTTTTGTTCTAAAACCTTCAGTTCTAAATCAAACGAATAACCACATCTATATGCTAGCATTTACTCTCTAAAAAAATCGAGTGAAAATTTTCACTCTTAAAGGAGTGAATACAAAAAAGAGTGAATTTTGAGTGAAAATGTTCATTTTCACTCGTTTTAGAGTGACGTCAGGGATCACTCCAAAATCTTCGAGTGATCCCTGAGGTCACTCCAAAATGAGTGAAAATAAACATTTTCACTAAAAATTCACCCCAATTTCACTCAAAATTCACTCTTTTTTGTATTCACTCCTTTAAGAGTGAAAATTTTCACTCGTTTTTTTTATAGAGAGTAATCCTCTCATTTTTAAAATAATTTAGTGCAGACATCAATAATTGTTAATAAATCTATACTATTCTAACCAAGATTTTAAAAAGAAAATTGAACTGGCTAGATATGACTTTTTTTCCAATAGGGGATCAGTTCTTATATGAATTCCCTTTTTCATGCAAATTTTAATTGAAAAAACAAACAAACTTACCTTTGGATATGTATTCCTATTGTTAGAATAATCAGTTTAAAAATTCCCCACCTATCTTTCTGCACCCACTAATCTCTTCCCACATCTTGACGTAAAAATTTCCTTTCAATTCTGCCATTCCCATTCCATAAAATTTCAGACACATCTTTTTTTTCAATTTTTGTCATTGTCCACTTTCTAAATGCTGCAAAAGATGAGACATAATTCAGTTTTAATAAAACACATGTTTCTACACACACACACACACACACACACACACGCATACATGCAGGCGAAACACGTACACACACAAAACAGTGCATTGATACATACCGAAGCACGACTCCACATTCAAGTTAACTCTGAAAAAAAAAGTTTAAAATTACAAGTTTAATGTCGGTGGATCCTTGACATACAAGTAGTAGCATTATGGAATCTGATCTTTCCCATGTTTCAACAAAATTTTCACCAAAAGTAAGAAGTGTGGGAACCCTACGTTTTCATTCATGCAATGGCATCATTAGGGACTATCACAATGCTGCATTTCAGAATGAATTAGTGTTGTTCGGTCAGATGCTTGTTTTATTGATAGATTACTATGTTATTGTCCTGTAAAATGATAGATAATAGGTCTACGTTCAAAAGTGCACTTTTTGTCGGTGAGCTTATTATAGAACTATCATAATCATGCTTTTGTTTTGATAAATATTGCACATTTAAGACAGAATGATAAATAAAATACCAGTGGGGAGAAAAAAAAATATTCAAATTCATGAAATTCTTCCGTCGAGATGTTTTCATTGCAACTGATTGACAAATTGCCCTACATCGACGTAAATAAGCACTGAATTGATCAGTGTTTTTAGTAGTAGCCATGATAAAAAATCAGGAGGTCGTAGGTTCGAATCCTGCTGGAGTATGTACGCCCATGATTTTTTTATCATGGCTACTACTAAAAACACTGATCAATTCAGTGCTTATTTACGTCGATGTAGGGCAATTTGTCAATCAGTTGCAAAAAAAAAAATATTGTTAGCAACCACATTGTGTAAATGTTTGTCTGTCTGTGTTCGTGTGTGGCATCTTTGATTGTACTGGTAATTATCATTTGTTTCTAAAGAAACTACTTGTAAGAAAATGAGCTCAATGAAAGGCTGCGAGCCTCATGTTGGAATGAAAAACTTTGGAATGGTTGTTCTTATAACGGATCATGGGGAAAAAGGAGAACAACTTGCTAAATCAAACGGGACTAGGAAACAACACCTTTCGTTTTCGTCGCCTCGATTTGTTTACCCGGGCTGTCTTTTGTTTTCCTGAACAATATACTCGTATTTGTCTTTTATCTTACAAAGCTACCTCTCCGCAGATGGTTCAAGGGTCTTTCGGAATGTAGCCATGCAATCATGACACGCATAGAGCGTTTTCAACAAAAGCTTCCAGGGCACAATGACTTCAAGCTATGGAAATGCAGCCATGTAAAACAGTATTACACGCGGACACAACAAAGCAATAACCTCTACCAAAAACCCGTTTTAGCTGTCACGCGCCCCCACACGTTTCACAGCATCCACGAAGAAACTCGCAATCACGATTCTGTCGTCAGGGTCGATGGGTTCTTCATGCAGAATAACACCAAAGGAACGCATCTCACGTCATAAAGCAACACCTATTTTAGACATTACTCAATAACGCAAACACGCGCGCACACACACACGCACATGCACATACGCACACACAAACAATAGACCAAGCAGAAACATATATTTCAGGATGACTCGCATCACCATAAACAGTTACTATTACCCTACTGAAAATACACCGATATCAATGTGCCAACACACTTGTACATCATCAGCAGGGAAGGCAAATCAAAATATGCATCATGTATAAAAGAATACACTTTTTATTACAGTACCACTTCAGAAGCAAGGCATAGGATTCATCAATTTTCGAGTATTCGAGTACACCGTCGCATGCTCCCGTGGAGAAAAATGTTTTGACATTGATTCACACTGTAGCATTGATGTACGCTCGGCAGAAAGAAAAGGTGCCTTGATCGTTCTTATGAACGTTCCCCTTTTAGAGAGGTAGAAAAGAGAAAAGGGGGGGGGGGGGAGAGAAAGACCGACGGAAAAAAAAAAAGAAATGGGGGGGGGGGGGGTAAATATTTTCCACATGATGGTCTAATCTCTAACCATCTACATCTGACAGTCTTTAAGTGTCATTGCACATGTTGTATTGAACTCCAAAGCATTGTGAGCATGGCGTTTTATTGCAAGATGAAATTCATGTTGTTGTTTTTATTTTGGGGAGCAATATTATTTTAGTTTGATATAAAAAACTCCATGTAACGCGCCTTAGCAGACACTTAGTTTGTAAAAAAAAGAGTGAATAAGGGTGAATGGAAGAGTGAACGAGAGGGAAAGAACTTCACACCTTCAAATCCTTCCTAAAAGTGACATAATTTTTCAGGAGTTGGTGCCTGTAACGACAACAAATTACCAACTGCGTTACGACTTCGTCGAGCAGCAAATTCAGTGTGTAATTTCCTTTTGTGGTCAGTAAATGTCAGTAAACAAGGAAAATCCTTGAGTTCTGCAAAGTATTTTATTTGCACCCATCGCTTCGGTCTTTCAAAGCAGTCAATTCTGGTTCTTAATCCTCTTTTTTTTTCTTTAAAGAAATCTGTTCTGCTACAGAGATATAAGAGGTTAAGCACCCAAAGGTCAGGTCACCTTTTATGAGTCGATGGATTTGGCCATAGTCAATTCGGTTCACCTGGGAGTGGATTTCTTTTTCTTCTGAAATATACGCTAGTAAGCAGTCTTCTAATTTTCATTTTTCCCTTCTTTTGTGTTGGGGGAAGGGGGGGGGGGGGGACTTCGTAAAGTTTTCTTTACGTTGTGTAATCATAAAATTCAAATTTTCTTAGTTCACGGGACTATTCTTTCATTGAAAATTTGCCGTTTCGCAGAATCGCTCACTAATCATCCGCTTCAGGCGAGGTCACTTTGGCGAGAAAAACAAAGTAAAGACCGGGGACCAGGCCAAACATAATTGACCAGAGCTATTCAACAAACGCCTCAAGAGTTATGGATGTGTACGGCTCATTGCCTCTGACTGGACTGACCTATGGACTTATTTCTCCTTTGGACCGAACCTCATAAAACATTATGAACCACAGAAGGACAAAGCAATCACAATAAAAAAAGGCAAATACAAGGTTAGAAAACAACCTCTCCTTTTCCAAGTATATACGAGAGTGACGTCAAACACAATTGTATCCCTCCGGACACAAAATTGGGAAATTAACAAAATCACCCAGCTGGTATTTTCAAGTGTTTCCTTTCACATGCAGCCTGCTCTATCACTTCCTTTATCCTCAAGTTGACCATTCATCTCGCATCTGCGATAAACTTTCTGGAAGTGCCGCCATTGGTTTTCGAAAATGAATTATCACTCATTCCCAAATTAGGCAAAGTGTGGAAATGCTTTCGAATCGGATTCAATAATTTCATATACATGTACTGTACAGCTTAAATTTGACTGTTATTGTAAACCTTGAAAAAAAAAAAGAATGAAATGATATAAAGTGCTCCGTTTTTCGTAGGCGATGATCGTTAATTACGTCACTTACTATATCATGTACATCCATATCTACATGTATAGCTATGTACACCAGAATACAGGAAGTTGAAAAAAAATGTAAATACTGGCAGTGATAATCTTTCGGTGTCGCCAAGGAAAGTTTGAAAATTAACATACCACATCCTTCGATAAACTGAAAGGATCAATTGCTTCCTTTCCATTTTTCAGAATAATTCTCCCTCCAACATTTGAACAGTGAAGTCCGAAGGCACACTGGTAACATGACTGCAAGGCACTGGATGTATAAAATACCTTAAGTTTAGTGAAAACCATCTCAGTTATAATCCTACGATCATGCTCCAAACCCATTAGGCCTACATCGATCTACACAAGGATCACATACACCTGTACGGAAAGAAAGAGCGATACAGCTGTAGTTGATCCTATCTCCTTCAAAGCTTGCACTAGATACTCGTCACCTTATTGGTGACATGGCCAAGGGAGCTGATCATCCCACTAAGGTTACTTTGCAATTCTCTTTTACACCCGAACCCGGGATCCTTTCTCGACATATCTTGATAGAACAGTTCCGAAGAGAGAAGACACTCCTATAACTTCGGTCTACAAGGTCCCAAGGCAATGTCCAAGCCTTACTGCTAACTCTCTGAGAGCATGCACCACTTTCTCTCAGTACCATGTTCATTTTCAAGAGTTGATAATTTACATGTTAAATGTCTGTGCAATGTCCTCAAGACCAGTCACAAACTGGTCTCAGACCGTCAGTCAGTCCGCGTTCACCCCTCGCGCGCCCTCACTCTTTCTTTGCACTCTCTCCTGGCCTCCCGCGTCTCCAGGAACTTGCAGTTGTCCAGATCCGTGATGATCTGGAGCTGCCATTCGCAACACTTGGAGAACATGGAACGGGATGCCTTGTTCGGGTAACACTTCTCAACGCGGAGCAGCAGAGATTTGTACGAACGCGCCATGGCCGTGCTGTCCGCGCCCTGGAACTTCATCTTGCGGCGGTAAACGTTGTTGTTCTTCTTCTCCACCTGCATCAGGTCGATGTTGCAGTAGAAGCCCTTGTCGGCCACCTTCTTACCGATCTTGCAGCACTTCCGGGGCGTGTATTGGCGCTGGTCCTTGAGGAGCTCGTGCTCGGTGATCTCACGGAACGTCTCGCGTTCGATGGCTTCCAGGGTCTCCTCCGCCGTCGCTCCGGCCGTTGACGTCTGCGAGTCTCCTTCCAAAAGCTGCTGCTGGGCCTGCTCCTCGGGAGGCACGTCCAACAGGTCAAAGGGCCACAAGTTGTCCGGTGCAACTGTGCAATAAAGAGACAAAAGACAATACACTGTAATAAGAATGCTTTCATGAGATCATGCTTACATTCATACACCGTTCACCCTAATTTATAAAGAGTAATCATTCTACAACTGTAACTCGTGCGAACTTCGCGTCAACAGTACACAGTAACCCGTTTAATATGACTTTACGAGAATGACGAGGGACAACCGCTAAAGAGGTGCTATTACACAGTGCTACATCCTTGTTATATCTATGTTTGGTGTGAGCTATTTTCGTATTGTATAATAGAGCTGCAGGGTAAAGCAATGACTCGTGTCAAACTTTTGTGACATGACTCAGTATTTCAGATAAGAAAGCCTGCAGCAATGACTGCTCTACTGTGAAGAAACATGCCGGGGGAAAACAAAATCAACCTGACCATAAAAACAGCGATGTTTGAGAAAGAGAGACAGGAAAAAAAATAGATATTGCATTGATGATTTGTGGCATGTGCCCGTGTGAAATAATACCCCTCCCCCCCCCCCCCCCCCCCCCTCCTCTCCATCACCCTCAGTTTGACGCCCCTGGATGCGGGCAGGGCAAGGGAGCATCGAGAATAACCAACACACGTTTTGTGCCGACACGTGGCATCACTGGCAAGGTGACTTTCAGGTTTGATGTTGAGGGGAGGGCTGGACGGGAAGTGAAGGTGAACTCGAGAGCGTGAGGTCAACGTGATTACTATAGCAGGAAGGGGTAGGGTCATTTACAAGGCGAAGGGGAAGATGACGTTGAGGGTGACGGTCATGGGGATGGGGATGGGGAGAGGTTTGAAAATTTACTGAGAGAGGTGCATGATGTGCTTATCTCTTCTACATTTCTCTCCCTTTCTATCTTCCGCTTCTCAAAAATACTTCGGAAGGTTAATACACAAACACAATCCTTTCAGCCCGTGATCGTATTTACACGATAGGTTCTAAATTTAGTTCTTGTTTGTCCAAGAAGCACGCCTTTCCCTATTCCACTCCTTACTTCCCGAGTAACCAAGATCTCATCATTCGGGACCAAGTCAATAAACAATATAGACCCTACGTATGTCACCTCTCTGAATATTCACCGCTGTTTCTGTGTTGGTTACACTCCCAATAAATAGGCCTAACGCAGTTCATCATTTTCCCATTGACGTCTTTTATAGAACATAAAATCCTACGCTCCAAAATTTGTATGCACAATGATAGCTGTTTGTCGTTTATTTGCCTTGTCCGACAATCCTTTCGACATCGTCACAATTATTGTTCAACCAAAATGCAGACATCAACGTGCATGAACATATCATAGGCTATTTCTTCCGGGTTTTTTTTTTTTTTTTGGGGGGGGGGGAGGGGGATGAAATCCATGTAAAAATAAAAACAAAACATTTCTGAACATGTCCAAATAAATATAAGATTTGTTGAACCTGTCATTCTTCCATTTTATAAAAGAAAAAAGAAAAACAAATTTGCCTTTCAAAATGATCACTTTCAACATGTGCTCATTAAAATACATTTAACTTGTGACTCTGTAAAGGCCAGCATGCAGCTAACGGACCATCGATAATATCGACATGGATAGAACCATGGACCTTAGGTCCATGCAGGGAGGTGAGGTCTCACCTCCCTGGTCCATGATAGAACAAGGGAGGTGAGGTCTCACCTCCCTGGTCCATGATAAACTTATATAGAACAAATCACGTCGTAGCAAGCGTGGAATGACATATCCAGCGGTGCCCGACAGACGATGCCATCCACTCAGGAAAACAAATTTTTATTATTGTTTATTGTATTTGCAATAGCTCTGATGTCAACGACTATTTGGAAACTGAAACGTGACATCATGCGTTATTTGCTGTGATAACACAGATCGCAGGCGGCCTAGAAACACTATCCCTCTCCCTCTCTCTTAGATGGGCGTGGCCACTTTATATATACCACCTTATTAAAAATGTCGACTTGGGTCTGGTATTTGGCAACGACGATAGACCTGGTGCAAGTATAGTTGTTGGCATAATTCATATTATTCGGGAAGAACAAAATAATTATGCTTGCAAAATAAATAGGTGCATTCCTTCGATTACTCTTCAGACTCGGGGAATGTGTTTATTTTGATAAAACATGATCTGCGAGACGATAATCACGGGTAATTCTGAATCCAGATACAAGACTAGGGGAAATATATCATATATACTGCGACAAAATATCCCGAGAGAAGTTAACTCTACTGTGAGAAATTTGTAAGGACAAAGGACAGCGCAAATAAAATCAGGGGCCTCCGCCTTTCCAAATTCCCAGGTCAGCGAAAAAAGGCGAGCACTGAAGCGAGTTAGTAACAGCGCCTTCATGATGTTTTCAACTCTTCTGACGAATCGTGACAAACAAGAGGAGAATGCTAGTCTATCTTCCAAGACTTAAAGTCATGTCCCAATTTCACACGAAAGTGACGAAGCATCTTCACAGTCATCTGCAAAAGAAATATTCTAACAAACCATGCCACTCTCCGATGAAGTCAATGAAATCCTGACATTAAAAAGTTATGTTGATTATCTACCATGTTTGCCAAGATTCAAATCCCAAACAAAGAATACTAGACTAGTGTCTAGTAAATCTCCTGAAGTCCGAGATGGAAACCTGCAGTATGCAAAGTAGACTAAGGAATTATTGGCAGCTGGTTGGGCCAAACAAGACCTCACAGAGAAACACGACCCTGGGAACAGATGAGGTCAGATCGTCACATGTTCGAGCAGATGCAGTTCACCAGATCTGACTGAAGTGGAATCGTATATCTTTGCATCTCTGTAAGGAATTTGTAGAGTTGGATGCGGTGTATTCCTAACTAGAATATAGCATAAATTATGTTCGAGATGTATCGTTGGAAACAAAACAAAACAAACAAAAAACATAAAAAAAACATAAAAACTACAACCCGGAACCTTAAGATCAACGTCCGTTCTAGCCGAAACGTACAAATCTTCATAGCATCAACTCTACGATAATGCCGATAAGTTTGAGAACAGTCAACATAAAAATATGACTACTACCACTGCACTGCACTGGCACTGCACTGGCACCAGACAAAAAATGTAGGTTCCATGCCGCACATGACACAGAGTAAATTACGTGCACCCAAGCAAATATTTACAGTTTGTAGCAGTCTTTGATTGCCGATAACGCAATTACCATGAACACTTATGATTTTACCACCACGTCACACGTCCCACTCCAAGGACAAACACGGAGTTTGGACCCAGATAGTAAAACGGCATGATTGCTACACCGTGGAGCCACTATACTATAGCTCCATAGCTACACACTAGAACGTGTGGCCATCTACACTACATAGACTCACAGTGAGAAGAATCGCATTCATTTATTCGGAAAACAACACACAGAAGGCAAGAATTTCATATGACAATAGAAGAGAAATGGGGAGGAAGGCAGCATCGCTTCACGAAAGAAATGAAGCACGAATTACTCACACTAACATATTCTCATTTATCAACCTGTTAAAGGCAGCCGATCGCCATCCCTAATGGTACGTAAACTCCGAACGACCGAAGTTTGTGCATGCAATTGCGCAATGCTACCACTGAGACAAGTGTGTGTGTGTGTGTGTGTGTGTACGCATCATACACAAACATTGTCACCGCGAGCTACGGTGATTGGAGGAGAGAGGCCAGAAGACGCTGCGGCGTGTGTGTGTGTGTGTGTGTGTGTGTGTGTGTGTGTATGTGTGTGTGTGCCTGTACGTATCATACACAAATATTGTTACCGCGAGCTGTGGTGATTGGAGGAGAGAGGCCAGAAGACGCGTGGCTCTTTCGGCCTCTCTTCATGTGCATGCGCACTGAGAGTGTGCGTCCATTCGGAAGCTCTCGTGGCTCGCTTTGACAGCCATTTTGGGTTAGGAGATAAGCACAGGGAGCTCTCTTGTAGCCTACCGTACTTTCGCTGACCCATTGAGCCAGCGCTATTCTCATTCGGGGGTCACTACATTTGATACAGAATGGGGGAGGCAGCGTGTTGCGCTCGTCTCCGTGCCGCACAAACCACTCGCCACGACTGAGTGTCTTTAACCTAACCATGCGACTCGTTTGAAGCACAAAGGCATTGTGTGTCTTTACCTGCTGTAGTCATTGCTATGAAGACGGACAGGATGGCTGCAAGGAGATGGAAGTGACAAACATTCATCTTGGAGCTTGGCTGCAAACTAGACAAGATGGAAAATTGGTGATGTCGCACAATTTTTTGTTATGCGATATATCGCTGATGAGAAGGACCAACGTAGAAACTTGTTTGTTTTTCCGTGACGGCAAATTTGACTTCCAAGTGTTGAGATAGTATACTCCTGCTTTGGCAAAAAGGAAATGTAGCGATTGCTCATAGAAGTGTCCAGCAAGGAATTAAAAACACAACGTCTTGGACTTCTACGATATCGGTCAAATCTTGCCTGTGAGAGAAAGAAGAGAGCTCGCGTCGTATTTATACCGTTGCGTCTCTTATCGAGAGATATCTAGATATACCTCATAATTTGCGGTTCCCGCAAACAATAACAAGTTTGCTGGCTTGGAATAAGTCAAGGCAAGGATCCTAGGTCGACAGACGTCATTCTTCCATCCGGACCAATCACAGATAACCCGATAGCCGCTCTTATCTGTGATTGGTCAATGATGCTTGTCAATCAATATTGATTAGGCAGTCGCGGAGCGTGGATGCGGTGGGTGTGTTCTACGCGGGATTTTCTTGTTTTTGTGGTTCAAAACAAATGGATTTTCCCCAGGGTGTCCGCACTGTGCAGCACGTCAACATCGTTTGAAAGGACACCGTGATTTGCGTGGGACAAACAGCGAGGCCCGCGAGATGTGCTTCAGCCCACGTGGTGTCCCAGCTCAACGCGCGAGACTATTACCAGATTACGATGATTGTATCAACTATTATGATATATTCTCATGAACTTCCTCTATCGTTCCTATACATTGCGTTCCTGTAACCTCATTTTCATTAGTCGCCGTGACAACTAAATCACCTCACGGTTTGCATCAGTCATCTTTTGATATGTGTTGGGCTGGATTTTGAAAAATAGACAATAACTAAACCTGATCCAATTCCAAGTAGAGAAGCAGTGGTGTTTCTTCATTTTTTTCTCTTTAATCGATCTGCTTTCAAGTTATACTTAAAAGGCCTATAACGGCAATCCAGTCAACACCATAATAGAATGTGAAGAATAAGACGAGCCCTCAACAATCCTCGGTGGTTGATGGTCCATACTCTAACGGTCCTAAGTTTCTAAAGGCCTTTCGCTTTATATTTCATAGACAATTTCCTTTGTTTAGGACAGTTTCATTATCAATAAAATAGATTTTAAAAACAACCCATCTGGATAATGCCTCTCCTCTGAAGTTACCGTATGCATTCCTAAAACGGTGTCGGAAAAGGTACATCGTTTTTTCTCATCCCATATTTTTGTAACTTATATTGTGCGGTGTTATAGGCCTAATAGAAACAACATAGCATAAGTAACAAAAAGTGGATCTACTGCATTACTCTATTGCAACTGTTTGCAGAAATTTAAGAAAAAATGAAATATAAATGACAGCCACCCCATTGACTTAAACACGAATGACCATTGCATTGACTCAGTATCAATGGTATAATAATACCAGGGAGGTGCTTCCACCTCCCTGATAATACTTAGATTTGAAAAGGAGGGGTTAAAAAGAGAAATACAAACGAATGCTGCTTGTTTTTATAATTACCGGTAATCTTGATTTTTGTTTGTTGTTGTTGTCGTTTGTTTGTTTGTTTGCTTGTTTGTTTGTTTGTTTGTTTGTTGTTTTTTTTTTTGGGGGGGGGGCTAAAACTAGTAAGATGATTGTCCCTATAGTAACTTCGGACAGCCTTTGTATTTTACACTATCTGTGCAAGGGTTTCGAACCAGTGTGTAGGCCCTATAATCCTAACCCACTCAAAGCACACAATGGGTTAAAATCTAATGGGTGCTACACACTAAATTTAGGGGAAATAAAAATGACAGGAACCTGCGGAATGTCTCAAAGGCACAGTACAGATTTCTGCGATTTATCATCTATTTTGAAACAAGTATAGCTTTAAAAGGATCACACAGTTATGGTTGAGACCTATTTCCAGGTTTCTATTTTTTTTTGTGAAAATAATGAGAAACTTCTTATGAAATATGACAGAGCATGTAATTCTATAAGGAATTCAACGTTTATTTGATGAAAATTGGTTTTGAAATGGCTGAGATATCCAAAAAAGAGCGATTCTAATAAAGTGTGGGACCCACACTTTGTTACGATCGCTTTGTTTTCCTTTGTTTTGTTTTTTAATGTTTCAGTCACTCCAAACCCGATTTTCATCGAATAAACTTTGAATTCCTCTTAAAATGGTATGCTCTGTACTACATCATAAGTGTTTTCTTGGTATCTCGCAAAAAGTTAAAAGCCCAGTTCTCATCCCCACCAATACTGGACTATCCCTTTAATCAAAGACCTCGCTGTTTTAATGACTGCGCAGGCAAGAAAGCGATTCGCCACGTAAGATGGAGCCAAACCATCAGCGAGAGACAAGTCCCAGCGACGCGCTGATCTTCAGCTTGCGATATGTATATACTTCTCATGGCAAGATATAAGATGATATATAATCGATATACAATGTACTTGGTAGCACAACATGGTGAGAAAAAAAGAATGGGTAAGTTTATAGTGAAAATGCTGAACAACTAAATGAAGATATGCAAAATGGGACTTAGAAAATAAATTTGATACGGATGAATCTCATTAATGAAAAAAAAAAAAACCTGCTACACTGCGAATGTCAGCAAATACAAAATGCTTTTCGCGAAATCCGATGTCAAACGCATAAACAAAAACCCATCTGAACCCATGTGAGCAATGGTTACAATAAAATCGTTTCAAGAATAAATCGTCTACAGTAACTATGGTTTATTGAGACAAATAGTGATATCTCCTTATATTATAGGTTTTATTGCGAAATTTTTATATGGTATATATATATAGGATGTTTTGAGATATAGGCCTAACTGACCTACACATGTGCATCGAATGTGATAACTCGAACATTTCTTAACTACTGCTCCCAGTGGTAACCAGTACCTTTAAAACATTCTTCCCTTCGTACTGCTTACGTTGAAACATTAATGTGAGAAGCCATACATGTGATATTAGTAGCTGACTGAGTTAAGAGTTTGCTTACAATGATACCCCGGGACAACCTATTATCATTTAGATTTCTGGCCCCTAATGAAACTTGCACTAATACTTCCCTGTTTGAACCATGGATGGAAGGATGGAAGATGGATCGAAAAAAAAAATGTATATATAGAACTCCATGAAAAAAAAAACACACACGCACAAATTCAAAACATTAACATCCACCAAAAACAGTTGCCCTTTTAATATACTTGAGCTTTTGGAGCGTCTGTACCTCGCGTCTGGCGCTGTAAAAGCTAGACCTATAGACCCTTTATTGGACGACAATGGAGCTGTCTGATCGCAGGTCTGGTATCGGTTGAAGTCTGCAGTTACTCATTCATTTGTCTCTATCTAGGGACGAGATGAGGACAGGAGTATGCCCAGATTCTCATTATCATTATCCCCATTGTCATTTACTCCGACGAACATTGTAGGCCAACATCCAGACTCAATAGGACGGCGGGTCGGTTAGCGCTTTTGACATTGTTCTGCTTGGGTGGTATCATAGGGCGATCATTACAGGGTCGCGCCTTGTTTACCACTACGCTCTTTGTCATAGAATTTTAAACAAGGTTTGAATTAGGGACTTTTCTTCGAGAGGCCCTTTTGATATATAACTAGTCCACCCTTTCCTTATTATTGTCAGTTTCCCACCTGGAATCATACATTAAAAACGATTACAAGCAGAGCCGTTGATATTAGATAATCAGCGAGAGTGTTACGTGAGCAGACACATGTTCTGAGTTTGGTTTATCTATAGTGTGACGTGTGGACACGTTCTTGCTCGTGACATGCATGACAATACTATTCTAAATCAATCTGCAAATAAAGCAAACTTTACGTTCTTGTAACCATCCTTGGTATATCTGACCCCTTTATACCATTAGATATCTTTGTTTGATTTTATTCTATTCATTAGAATCATATTACAGTATGGTGTTGATTGCCCAAGACTGTCTCCGTCCCAAAGTCCTTCTCGACCATGAACTCAGCGATGGATGCGAGGCTCACCGTGCTGCACCATGTCGTCGTTTACCGCTTTACTAGCCAATGTGTTACTGCGGCGGGTGACTGGAACACTTGCATTATGTTTCTTTTCAACAACAGAAGAAAAGAACTTACATCAAATTGCTATTCTAAACTGAGTTTATGAAAAGAAATATGGTATATACTTTGTAGTTCATGCAGTTACTTTCGTTTTTAGTGGTTCCTCTTTAATACTCAATCTTTCCGATATGGCAGATGTCATCGTCACACCGCAGGTTAATGATTTAGTTACGTTTGTCGTGATTGAAGGGTCACAGTTTTGCTTACGGTACTTCGTGTCGAATAAAAGCATTTTATGATGCTACGGAAATTCTTTCCGGAAGTCAAACAGATGCATTGTTTTCTAAAAGAAATCTCCCCCATACCTCTCCTCAACAAGAGTACCTTCAATCTCTTCGTGACTTTGTCGATCCAAGTGCTGCAGTGTGTGCCTCTGTTCAACAATTCCTTTTTGCAAAGTTTGCCTTGCGTGGGTCTCAAATTGACTCGTAAAGGACGTCTTTGTCCTTCATTTGGAATTTTCTAAGGAAAGAAGGCGATAAACAAAGCTGCTGTAATGACTTTAAAACTGAATGACAGATGAGAAGTTCACTGAGTTCATTAACTCTTAATGTGCCAGGCCCAAAACCCCTAACGTGCCAGAGGTTTTTACTTAAGGCCAGAATGTATCGAAACTGGACTGACAATGTAATTTAAAACTGCCATATCTTTCAAACTATCGACTGTTTTGAATTGAGTTCTACACAACAAATATCAAGAAATGATTGTTCTTTCGTGCCATGTAGTCAGTTTTCCGTAATATCTATCTGAACTTGAAATATTGCAGAAATGAATAATATCATCAAAAAATTATTGGAATTTTTTGTGTAGTATGAAAAGAAAGAGTCAGTCGTGGTTTTTCTTCAATAGAACGCTCCCTTGACTCTGTGAGAAAGTTTTAGAGCTACATCTCCCGTTTCAAATGATAGCAAAATTGTCTTCTAGAATTGTATAATTCAAAAGATACAAGCGGTTTATTTTGTCTGAGCAATTTCTCTTTCTGCCTCAGTAATTCATTCCCAAATCGGAGTCCTTTAGTCCCAGATCCTGTATTTGAAACTAAAGTAATTGTCCCGGGCCCTGGAAAGTGTCTTTTGTCCACTTGAGAAGGAAGCACCCTCTAATCCTTCTTTTGTCTATGCGGACTACGGGCGGGCGCGCTCTATTGAAATCGGCAGGCCTTTGTCAGCGAGGATTTGTGCGCGCGCAATTCCTTGGTAACGGCGGAGATCATCCGAGTACTGATTGAGTACAATACACACTAGCGGTTGCTAGGGGCAGCTTGAAGGATGAACATGACTCCTGATCGAAAGCGAAGATGCTGCCGTGATCTGACCGATAAAAGTGCACACGCCTTCCGGTTTTTATTTGTCTAACGCTGTATCAATCAAGAATGTTGATCCGATCAACCTATTGCCAGCCACTGTCCATCCGATCACAACATTACCAAAATATTATAACAAAGTTAATTCACGGTAGTATACCACTTTTGTGTTTATTGCCAATCCAGAGAAATCAAAGTAAAGTGGGTTTGGCTAGAAAACCAGTTCAATCTCAGCACCACGAGGTCAGTCGCTCGGAGCAGCACACCACGTGCTTGTAAGCCCAGCGCTGGTGTTTGAAGCCATGTGCGTGCAACTGAAAAGCTCACCATTCATTTCATGATTCGGTAAAATAGCGCTACGTTGGGAGGAGCCCTCTCATTCTCGAAACGATCATCTCACTTTGAAATAGTAAAGTTCAATAGCGCTGTACTTGTGAACTATGCGGCCAGAGTTGTGAAGTAATTGAATCTTGCAAACGAATGAATTCAGTCAGATTTGAAATTTCCAAAAGCCCGATCAGAACAGCGAAAATAACAACGAATTGAGACAAGACACTAAAACATGACACAGATAAACAGTGAAAGGAAAGGCAGCTTTGCACATATCATGATGAAGGAGCGAACAATGCAATTACATTCAACAAAATCATTACGGTACAAATAACACTTAAAAAGAATCAAATGCCCCCTGACAGTAGGCCTGATCTGCATAGCAAAATTGGTGACAAGAAGACAAAACTGTAGGTGCCGACAAGTATAAAATCACGTTTTACATTGCTGGTATGCTTTTTCAATGTTTGCTGTCTTTGATTGTCTTTAGTCTCATTCGCCGTGAAACATTTGATTATCTGAATATGACATTATTCAACGGCACATTCCATACTTTCACATGACGTCAGAAATCTCTATAGCGCCTGCCAATATAGGTTTCATACCGAGCGATTTGTAACCATCAGAATTATTTTGAACGTTCATGGAAATCATAACATCGATCACTCTACTGTTGAAGTTCCTTCATTGGTTTATAATAGCCGATGGATGTTAGTTCCGTACTTGAATTCGTACCTTCATTGCGTTGTGACACAGTTTTCATGAAGCATCATCCGACATTTCTTTCTTTCTTTTTTTGTGTGATCTCCAACACTGTTTTACTCCAAGGACTGAACAGCGGGATCTGAGTTTGAAGTTTTCAAAATCTGCATGCTAACAAATAGTTTGATGTTACTTTGCATCCTCTCTCTCTCTCTCTCCCTCTCTCTCTTATCTAAAGTCCTACGTAATAATAACTTTGATGGATTTGCTTGAGTTTGAACATTTTCCTCTTCACCTGCGACTCGGGGAAAATAACACGTTTCTATAAGAGGTAGGATAAACGATAAGCAAAGCTCAACAAATAACATAAATGCGTAAATATACTTTAATTCTGTGTCTCACTGAGCGATGAATGTTTGGAAACCTATCAAATTATAGGTTTCGAGCTTCCTAAACAGTTGAAATCAAAATCAAACAAGAAAACCCGTTTGCGAATTTGATATTGGCTGTCTACGAATTACTAATCGAATTCTGTTCTACTTTATCGAGACTGTGCTGTAGGGATTGTGTCTGCATCATTGCTTGACGATAAACGATACAGCTTCGATTTTTGTTATCATGAAATGATAAATAATTATTGATCATTTTGCGTGGTTGAGTAAACAATTTCTATAATACACCAATCGACTGTCGATGGTTCTTTTTTGTTTGTTTTGATTTTGTTTTTGTTTTTGGCCAAAAGAAATAAGATAAATATTCTTGACGTTCGCAACGATTCTGGTCGCTAATTCGAGAGTACGTAGTTAGAGACATTTACTGTTCCAATAGCCAAGGTTATTTACACGCTATTTATAGCCGGAAAGCTACAAGAACCAAAACATCCTCCAAAATACGGCAGGACAATGACAAATTTTACGGATACGGAGATACGCTCAATGCATTTCTTCAAAATGTATAGAGAAAAGAAGAAGCAACATAATAAGAGAGAAGGCATGCCGAAAGAGGTACAGTATGAAGACCAATTGAAGAGAAACCCTCAAAGAAAAAAAAAATGCAACCGTGGACGCAAGCACAAAAACAAAAACCAGTACATGGATAACAACATAGTTTGACTGATTTTCACGTGCACATCGTCACATACATATAGAAAATCAGGCTCTATAATGTACTTTCATATCGGTGGAGTAAAACCAATACAGCCAGTTTGCGCTAAAATTACAGTTCCAGTCACTTTCGTAAGTTTGAGAAGAAAAAAAAATCGGTTTTGGGTCAAAACCAGTGTTGATTAGTATTTGTACTATTTGCATGTCGTCGCTCAAAACAACAGCTCTATTCGCTCTTTGCGAACGCTGCCTACAATTTTTAAACTGAACTAAGCAAAATAATGTTCATCTTTTGCGATCTATATTTTGTCTGAAATTCCGAAACACTAGATTTCTACTTTGAATTTCATTTCGCTTCGAACTAGGAGAAGGTAATCACGCCAAAACAAACTACGAACTACGTGTGGTACCAAGCGGCATAGTTTACAGGTCTACTTTCCGTTCACTGCACACGTGCATAAGACAAGAACAAAAGCGTCTTCTTCTTTTGTATGCTAGCGTGGGGACGATTAGTGAAGTTCACCAAAATAAAAGGATGAAAGACTTGACCGACGAACGCAAGCTTACCGTCTTTGAGGGACAAAATCAAAGCAGCTTCCCGCCGGACAGCATCCAAGCGGAACAATACAACTGGAACCGCATAGGCAATACACGCAGATTAAATAGCATACACACGCGTGGTTTACCAATGAGACTTTTGATCTATACACATCTCGCAGAGGGTGCGCTCGCTGCGGATTTTCCCGACGCGAAAAAAATACATCTAGCCGAAAAATCACGTATTTACTCAAAATTTTCCAATGTAAGCATACTCATATTTTTGGTGAAAACGATGGCTATGCTAGTCAGCTACCAGTACATATCATTGTCAGTTTCTTGGTGTAACACATTATGGTACCATAAGAACTTAAATAATCAATGTTTTTCGCGCTCTTCTTTGTCGCCGATCGGCGACCATGGCACGTCAGCACTAAGGTCGCCGTTCGGCGACCATGGCACGTTAAGAGTTAAGGGGAAGTTCATTAAACGAGCGATTTACTTGATGAGTTGTTTGCTATAATTATAGCGGCTGTGGGAGGAAGTTTATGTTGACAGAACGTTTCAGGCCATTGCATTTCATTGACGCCGAAAACTGCTAATGGCATTATACGGTCTTTCTAAAGGTATATGATGTTCTAAAATGCTTCGAGAATAATAAAATCCCAACAACAAACATCAAAAGGCAGTAATCTTCTTGTTGAGTGCATGCTCCTCAACCAAATATTTTGTGTGTTAGGACCACCTAAAGACATGGGGGGGGGGGGATACTTTGTAAAGGTATTGTTTACCATTGGGAGTAGTGATTTAAAAATATTTTAGTTTACAGGAACCTGCGGAAGGTCTCAAAGGCACAGTACAGATTTCTGCAATTTATCATCTACACACTGTATTTTGAAACAAGTATAGACAGCTTTAATCAAAGACCTCGCTGTTTTAATGACTGCGCAGGCAAGAAAGCCATTCGCCACGCATCACATTTGATGCATGTTTATGTGTAGGTCCATTGTATCACAAAACGTCCTATCCACCATTAAAGAAATTGCAATAACGCCTAAAATATAAGGAGATGTCACTATTTTTCTCAATAAACAATAACCTTAGACGGTTTATTCATGAAACAATTTTGCTATAAATATTTCTTAACATTTTGTATATTCAGCAATAGTTAACATTTATACTGATTAACATTTTTACATTGGTTCTTTCTATCCCTAACTCACATTTTAGAACAATTTTGAAGCACTAATGCTGCATTTTGTGTTATCTGTAAATGGTAGATAATGTCTTTAACCTTGCGCACGCAGCTGAGTTTTCTACTCTTGTATTATATTCAAATTCTTCTTTGGACATAGCACGCTCCACACCAATTAATACTGTAACATCACATACAAGAAGAAGAAGAAGGAAAAAAAAGGGAGAGGAGGAGAAGAGGGAGGGGCAGAAGAAAAGAAGAGATATTCACATATCATCAAATCATATGAATTAGTGTATTGTAGACGTGAATGCGATGAACACCCATCGCCTATAATGCACTGATACCACAATTTTAACACCACTTACAAAAACTCCACAGCTCGAGTCTAATTGAATAAAATGTATTTTCTTCTTTGTATAAATTATTGAAATAAAATGTCACTCAAAGTAGTTGATTCTTCCCTTCTGAGACACTCCCGCACCCAACTAAAGATGAAATGTTACAGCTACAAAGTTTTAACTATATATCACAATACATGGAAATCAAAAGGGAAGAAGAAAATCTAAACGTGACTAAACTATTAAACGAAAGAATACTTTTATCTTTGACCTTCCTCTTTGGAATCCGGTGATTTAGATTATATCCCAAGGATAAAGAGCGGTATCTAAAACGTTCCTCAACGTGAAAAGTGTGACGCGGGTCACTGAACTATTTTACACGTTTCTTATAATTGCTCTTTCAAAAAGGTCCGTATATAAATACCTGCTTATGACATCTTGAACAAGAACGTCATTTTCGTTATTATTATGTTTTATTCTTTATCCTCACTCGAGGGACTTTATTCAATTTTGTTTTTGATTCACAAGCATTCAAGACAGATAAGAACATAATGAATAAGGATGACGTATATGATTTTCGAGACTCCTTTCTTTATAGAATTTTACTGGAACTATTTTCTGTGTAAAAAAAAAACACCTAAAAAAAAACTTTCCTGGGTTAATAATCATGATAATGATAATAATGATACTATACTACTACTACTACTGCTACTACTACTACTACTAATAATAATAATAATAATAATAATAAAAATAATAATTGTTATTATTATCATTACTCCTACTACATTATTATTATTATCATCATCATCATTGTTATCCCATACTGTCACATGTCTGACGAAATACCGATTTATCAGAAGTAATGTATATAAGATTTAGATTCAGAGCAAACAAATTTCATCTATACATTTGTATTTAAGAGTTTTACCAATAACCAGAAAGCATACCTGACATGAGGAATAACTTTTGCATACAAAGTGAATTCCAGGTATTGAAATATAAGAATATGACATTGAAGGATTTACTAATGCATTCGTTTAAATTTTTGATAGCTTCCCTCTGTATAAAAGGAACAAGCTATTTGGCTCATTAATTCCGGTCGACAACTAATGAAATACACTGTAGTATATACTGTGCTTTGTCGAGCAATTACAATGTCGAGCCAGTTTCTGGTCTGTCATTTAAACAACCTTTCTTATAAACTGGTAATGCATACGATTTGATTGAAACAATATAAACCAGTCGGAGGTGAAGAAATTAAGCACTTAAATTTGCGTCATCTATATCCCTAATAAAACGTCATCATTAAGAAAACTGTATAAAACAAGGAAAAGTAGAAATTACGCGGTGCGTAATATATGTCCCCGCCGGAAGTAGCATTTTGTAGCAAAATGTGCAATATAGGTAAAAAATCAAGGTCAAAGGTCAAAGAAGTTAAAGGTCAAAATTCTGTGTAGAAGTTTTGAAGCCCTCACCTAGTGCCATCACATAAAGCAAATGGAATCGAAATTGGGTTAGAAATGGCGAAGGAGTAGCATTTTGTAGCCAATGTACAATATAGGTCAAAAATCAAGGTCAAAGGTCAAAGAAGACAAAGGTCAAAATTCTGTGTAGAAGTTTTGAAGCCCTCACCTAGTGCTATCACATAAAGCAAACGGAATCGAAATCGGGTTAGAAATGGCGAAGGAGTAGCATTTTGTAGCAAAATGCACAATATAGGTCAAAAATCAAGGTCAAAGGTCAAAGAAGTCAAAGGTCAAAATTCTGTGTAGAAGTTTTGAAACCCTCAACTAGTGCAATCATATAAAGCAAACGGAATCGAAATCGGGTTAGAAATGGCGAAGGAGTAGCATTTTGTCGCAAAATGTACAATATAGGTCAAAAATCAAGGTCAAAGGTCACAACTGAAATTCTGTGTAGAAGTTTTAAAGCTCCCATGTAGTGCTATCATATAAAGCAAACAGAATCAAAATTGGCTCATAAAAGACAGAGAAGTAGCAAATTGAACATTTTGATCACACACGGACGCACACACGGACGGACGCACGGACGGACGCACGGACGGACGGACGCACAGACGGACGGACGCACAGACACACACACGTACGGAGCCCGTTTCATAGTCCCCTGCTCGAACTCGTTCGGCGGGGACAAAAAATCCAATCGAAAAATCCACAGATATATCCAGGAAAAATCCAGAAGTTTGTGCATTAGCCTGTTTTGGTGGAATTTTTCGTAAAGTATTATCACAGCAAACCCATGACACACATACACACTAAAACATACTTTACCCCCTCTCTCCTCTCTCTCTCTCTCTCTCCCTCTCTCTCTCTCTCTCTCTCTCTCTCTCTCTCTCGGTGATCAAGATAAAAAAAAATACAAAATGATGATATTGAAAGTAGATTTTATGCTGACGCATGGTCATGGTGCCTAGTTGTCTGATCTTCCATCACGTTGGTGTGAGTAAGAAGCTGAGGGTTCCAAATGTGCAAGTTTCATCAAATAACTTTCTTCAAAATCTAACGTGTATGAAGAAAGTTAAAGAGCCTTCAAATTTCACGTGTCTTCCCGTTACTGGGGCAGTAGTTGCAATCAATCACTTATGCAAATTAGGTATGACGTGATCATCATCATGAAATCATCATCTCACCTCCCCCCCCCCCCCCCCCCCCCCCGCGGCTTGGTTTGTATACTATTGTTTGTATAGAGCAGGGAGGTGATAGAGTCACGTATTTGCTAGATAATCTACAGCAACAGGCATCCCCTCAACGCTGAAGGTTATCTTCGTTCCGTTACGACAGCACAATAATATATGTGATGGGATTCCCCTATTAAGAACATTTTATTACAAAAAAAGGAAATACAACGAAGATGCATTTGCAGATCAATCACCTCATCAATTTTGCATAATGTGAGTGGTTGTAACAATTGCCATCTTTTCGTGGAAACTTGTGACCCTTTGACATCCCACGCAGTCCCAGGGGACAGCATTCTACAAGCTTTTCCTTTACACCATTCAGTTTGCTCAAGCATTTCCTTTAACTATAAGTACATTTATTTCTATTGCACAAACTTATCTGCATTTATACCTGAATTTGATTAAATTTCTGTAAATCTCTTTGTTTTACTTCAGCTGCTAAAATGAACAATACTATAATAAGCGGTTATTATAGACCTGATACTAAGATGATTTTTTTTTTTGTTATAGGGGCGATCTGTGCAGATGGTATAAGGCTTTTTCAGTGTGTTTGCGTTGGTGTGTGTTTGTATTCACCTCATCACTACAACAGTTTGGACAAACAATTTGCTACTAAATGCTAGGTCGACTTCCACCTCTCTGGTATACCACATAGCTATATTACAGGCATGTTACTTTTGGGTGACGCCACCACAACAGCATTTGAAAACCTTGAACACTGGATCTCAAGCTTGTTGGGTCTGTTCTGGCCTTGAATTGTATACGCAATATAAAATAACCCACAGCCTTAAAAAAGTTTTCGTCCTTGCGTTTGGCGCCTCTTTGTTACGAGTCTGCATACCTGTAAACAAAATCTCGATAAACAAGTAGGTTGCGCCATTATTTTGTCAAGATGAATGACATACCGTGCATGATTATACTGTGTCACTCTATTCGTCTCAATTGTTAAAAATCTACGTTCTGCAACCGTCAAGGATCTTACATCCGTCATGCCAACCCCCACCCCCACCCCCATCTCTCTCTTTCCTTCCACACCAGAAGTTCACCTTGTGTCCCCGATTTCACAGTCAAGCACCATTCCCTGGAGGGGTCTTCCTATGGACCTAAAATAAAAAAAAAAAAAACTAAAGTAAGGCCGACCTTCACCTCATCACATCACAAAAGCAGAACTTCCTCTCTTCTCGCCGTATATATGTTTAACGCAAAGTAGCCAGCTTGTCCGTGCGGTTGACTCAATCACTGCCATCAGCGAATACTTTCACTGTATTGCCAAAGGCATTTTTGTTTTGTTTTCTTTTGTTTTGTTTTGTTTTGTTTTATTTTTGATCGATGGGCCAGAGAGAGTTAAAGGGTAAGACTACACCGAGGGACGGGGTAATTGGTATGTAGCTTGACTTTTTGAACAAAAGCAGTTTACAATAAGCGTCACCAGTAATATTCCTATTTCATTATGACATGCATAGATCGATTTGAATACAGTAAACAGGTTTTTTTGAACTCAATCAAGTAATAATTTCCGTTTCAGCTAGCCATCTAACAACATAATGTGTATGGCAATTCCGTGAATGAGCTCTTTCACAACCGTTGACAACCGTTGTACGTCAGTGTCACATTTGAAGGATGACTTACGCATGTTTACCCAAAAAAAAAACAAACAAACAAACAAACAAACAAACAAATGACCAAGACTATGCTATGTGGTTCATCTATTTCAATTACGAACCACTGATATTTGACTATGAAATACCCTCATGATCAGGGAGAGTTGGGATGAGGGTTGTTGTTCCGTTGTCTGTTTTCCCCGCCAGAAAGTAAACTTTGAGATATGGCTATTATAAACTCAATGGGATCGTTTCTCTCTTTAAACTTACATTATACTACAAACTTATATCCCACAAAGCTCGATGAGCATTAGTGTCTAGGATGTAACAATGGTTTGCTGGTGAGGAGGAGATCCACTCCACTGCGATTGCGGTATAATTTGACGACGAACACAACAGTCGAAAAAGTGATATCGGTAAAGAGTTTTGTTTTTATCGTCAATCATATTAAAGTAACTCTTATCCTTCTTTCATATCGCATTCTTGTCATTTTTTTGACAGTTTTTGTATAATTTGGTGAGGAGATACAATTAATATCAATATTTGTGTCATCTATTCACTTTTTCTGTGCCAGTGACCTTGCGCAGTGTGCCATGTACAATGCTATATATGAGGTTTTCTGTGCCAAACGGGGCTTACAGCGCACAAAGGGTTAAAGGGGTAGTATACTTTTGGTTGAGATGGGGTTTTTTCCCAAAACTTTTAGGAGATAATGGGAAACCTCTTGTAAGATATGAAACAATGTACAGTTTTAAGATAAATTTAAAGTTTATTTGATGGAAATTGGTGTTGAAACGGCTGCGACATCCCAAAACAAAGAGGTCCTAATAAAAGGAGGGACCCACCTTTTATTAGGACTGCTTCGTTTAACTTTGTTTTGTGATAACTCAGTCATTTCATCAAAATAAAAATGAATATCAAATTCCCTCTTAGAATTGTATGCTCTTTCATATTTATAAGAGGTTTCTAATTATCTCACAAATAGTTGAAATCTGAATCTCTCATCTCAACCAAAACTACACACTCATCCCTTTAACTGGGCATAAATGTCGTCTCATGCGTCCAAAGGCTATATGGCCCATTCTCAGTAAAAGTGTGCAAATACGGAATTTTGGTGTCGCCGACATTCCATGACAGTTTGCGGTTCCCTGAAACCTATTAGATGCTATCTAAATGTTTATGATATATCACGAGGACATTATTTGTTAAAAATAAACACGATCAAATGCGGTTGTCTGCCTTTTTGTATAAAATTTTGCTGTTAAACTTCGTTAAGACCCCCAAAACGCAGTGTCGCCGGCTATTTTAGAATTATGTTTTATTGCTCCTCTCCGTCCACAAACACACTTTCCAAATATCATTTGCATGGACGATGAGCATTTCATATGTGCTAATCACAATATTCGAAAAGTTCAAAAATTCTTATTGTCTTCTTTTTTATAGCCTTTTGAAACCTGTCGCCAAATTCACCGCCAGATACGTTACCAGTTTCTTTAGTGTTACAGCATTGCGAAAATAACAAGACCATGCAATGACCCTGTGTATATGAAACCCTGAGGATATACCTCATACATTGCAAGTACTTAGATTTTGTGTACGACAGCTTTTTATTGAGAATACGGTACAATGTTTGAAATATCGGTTTTCTACATTTTTATTTGGACAGATACGTTACATACTTTTCACGCCACCCACTGCGACAGATATTGCAATGTCAGACAAATTGTATATTACACAATACTCCTCGGAATGACGCATCGATTCAACATTAAAGTTCAGTACAAGTGAGAAATATTCGGTAGATATCGCTCTCATAATAATATGATCGACCATATACGTTACCACAGATACGTTACCCCAGATACGTGATCGAATTTTGCTCATTGGTCTTGTGCTTCCAGGGGATCAAATCTGGTCAAAATTCATCCCTACACATTACATGCTTCGTTTTGTTGGACCTCAGGATTATATTCTTACACCAAAAGGACAGGGAGGTGAAAAAGAGCAACACTTCCACATGATTTTTCTTTCTGCGTCAGTGTCTCACAACTTAATGCCAAGTTTTCCGACAGATACGTTACCACATAATCAAAATGCTGAAAAACAATTGTAAATGTTTTGACAAACAAATCGTTGTGCGCTCACAAACTCAAAAGTTCTATTCTATAAAACCCAGCCACTTTCATATTCTATGCAACAACTTTTTATGTTTATTTTACAAGACGAAGCTATGATTCAGCATATCAGTTTTTTGCTTTTCAGATTTAGCAGATACGTTACGTATTATTCAGGGCACCCACGCTGACAAATAATGTTATGTAAAACAAAGTGTTCATAAAACAATTCTGCATAGAATGACGCTTCCATAAAAAATCAAAGTTATGTTCAAATGAAGAATATTCAGTAGAAATTGCTCTGTAACTTCACCGACAGATTCATTTACGGTACGCCAGATACGTTACCTAACTTTGAAAGAGTAAAAAGTAGTTTATGAAAAGCTTCCGAGAAAAGTTTCAGTGTTCTGTTGCATATTTATTCTAGTGTTTTTCAACATATGAAGAACTACTCAAGATTCATTGATAAGTTGAACAATTATTTATTCATTTTCATTAAAAGGGGTGAGCCAAATACGTTACCATAGATCAAACAACTTTTTAGTATATTGAGTTCATAGAGACTGTACCTACTTCCTTCTAAGTGCCTGCAAAAATATATTTTTTAAACCTTATTTGCATTATCCATCAAAACTTAATGAATATTTATACTCAGATGGATAAATTCATTCAGACGTAAGATGAGAATATTCTGTGAATGAAGAACTCAGCTCCCACATTTAGGGCTCTTTTCCACTACATTTCATAGTTTAAATATTACGTACAATGTTTAAAATGGTTAATTTGGGTTTACATCATTCATTTTTACATCAATTCATAAGGTAAATAATTAAACAGGTGATATTTATTACTTCATACACAACTAAAATTATTAGTCATATTTTACCAGATACGTTACCAAAGGCAATTCGATGTTTTTCAATAGTTATTTCCCCGGGAAAGCAATTCATATTTGTTTCCTGTGCAAATTCCAGATCGATTCGTTCCCTTTGCATGATTTGTGGCATTCGAAACTTTATTTGTAAGCGAAGTTTGTTAAAAATACAAAGTGAATCTTAAGGTTATATTTCATTTCAGCAAAAAACATATTTCAACCTACCACACAGAAATAATTTCTACCAATTAGCAAGGGATGACAACGTCTTTACCTCTTGAAAAAAACCCAATATTTTTAGGGGGGACAGATGTCTTTTCCTGAACAGAAATTGGATCAAAACAATGAATTTAATTCAAAGTTAGGAGTCCATTACAACATGTAAATTTGCGGTAACGTATCTGATTGGCGATCAAAAATCATATATGATGCTCTATTTCAATTCATTTTTACTCAATGAATGGCCATCATTTAGAATGTTCCACTTTTTGTTTCGTATTTGACCGGTTTTGAAGTTACCAAAAACACATCTTTGAATGTATCACTTTGTGGTTGATTTTTCGGTTTTACTCACATGGAATTGAACACTTAATCTGAGAATGGCCCATATACTCTGAAACGGTGTAAGTTGACTGACAGTAACGACGTGAATGACACTGTCGAACGTGACAAACTGAAAGTACACACCGACTTCTCTTCCCCCGCACCCTTTCCCTCCCTTCCACTTAGTCTCCTCGCATATAAAACCATGGAGGTAGGTAGAGTCTCTTTTCTACCTCCATGATAAAACTAGTATCCACGTTTCAACTTTGATGGAACTTGATGCGGTGGGGAAACCCTCCCTCGCTGGGAATCCCTTACACTTTCTGCATGAGAATCCAAATAACAATGCATTTTTACTCGTCAGGCTCAACTTTGATGGAACTTGTTGCGGTGGGGAAACCCTCCCTCGCTGGGAATCCCTTACACTTGCTGCATGAAAATCCAAATAAATGCATTTTTTACTCGTCAGGCTCATTACATTTCCTCTTCGTGCATTTTTTAAATAAAATATTAACGAGTAAAGTCGCCTTTGTTGAACTTAGTTGTTATTGTTGTTGTTCTATTGGGAATCCCTCGCCGGGAATCTCTCGCTGAGAATCCCTCGCGCTTTCTACGAATCATCTTCTATCTAGAGCATCAAATATCCGTGCACTCTTACTCGTCAGGCTTATTACAGCGTGTCATGCGAAACTAACCTCAAAGGAGAAATGTCTAGAATAAACACATCTGTCAAATAATGGAGTGAAAACAGCATTACAACATGAAGACAGTTACATCACATACATTCGAATGCTGGTGAAGCAGTTAAGGTGTTCTCCTTCCCGAACTGTGAAGGTACTGCGCGGGACATAATAATGTCCTTGACACTGTCAATCTACTAGGAAAACCAAGGGGAAGTCGGTAATCACTACGTGTTAGATGTAGTGCACCGAGATGACATTTTCTTTGCTCATGCGTGATCTGGTATAAAGACTCACTGCACGCAGTAAAAGGCGTCAAATTAGGACTCGATAGAAAGTAAACGCTCGGTTATCACAAGGAGCTCCTTGGTTGTCAGTTTGTATGCACGTAGGCATCAAGAGCAAAACATCCTGGTTCCCACACATTCCTTCAACAATAGCTTTAGGGTCTCTTTCCCTCTCAGTCTATAGTCTTTCTTCTTTGTCATCTTCTTCGTCTCTTCCTCCTCTTTCTTCATTTTCATCATTTGCTTTTCTTCTTTTTTTCTTCTCCTTCCACATCATCTTCGCAATCTTGCTTCGTCTTCGTCATCATTATATCCTTCTTCCCTGTATTCGTGTTTCTTCTTCCTCATCATCATTATCACCTCCTCCTCCTCCTCCTTCTTTGTCATCATCATCATCCGCATTATCATCATCCGCATCATTATCATCATCCGTATCATCATCATCATCGGCATTATCATCATCCGCATCATAATCATCATCATCATCATCATCCGCATCATCATCATTACCACCATCATCACCATCATCATCCGCATCATCATCATCGTCATCATTATCAACATCATCATTACCATCATTACCATTATCATCCGCATCATCATCATTATCATCATCATCATCACCACCACCACCATAATGATCCCACATCATCATTGTAATCTCCTCTTCTGCCCCCTCCCCCTTTTTTTCTTTTTCCTCCCTATGATGATGTCATGCATGGCTAAATGATAGCAGACGTATATCATATGATCCAAAATGACGAAAAATGTCCCTAAAACATCACAAATCATCTCATGCTTGTCGATTCTACAATATCATTAATGCAATGTCTTGGTCATGATAATGTTCTCGAACGATCAGATGCCTTCAATCAATCGAGTTACAATTAGAAAACAAACGATGCGACCCGACTCGAGGCCTATAAGATGCACTTTTCGTTAAAATCCGGTGAGCAGATGGACTTCGCATTCATCAAATGTTATTTGGATCAGCTAAATGATGAGCGAGAAAGATCATGTTTACGACATCGGAAGAGATTTCACGAATAACATTTTCAAGTTTTATAGGGCATTGAGAACGAGCATCTGTGTGTTCCGAAAATGGAATATTCCTGGATTTCCCCAAGTGACCAATTTCCTTGAACCGCGCCCGTGACTTTTCTTTCTCTTCGTTTTCATTGTCTCGGCTTGACTATGTCGTGTGCGCACGCATGGGGAAAAAGAGAAAATATCAAACTCTGAAGAGCCTTGGAATGTACGAGAAGGGTATAATTATTTTAAAGGCTAACGATAATTTGAGGCACCAGATAAACAAATCTGCCAAGTTTTCTTTCTGTCACCTTGGAGTAATCTACATAGCATTGTAAAACGATATCTTGAGGGTGAGGTAACAATATTGTAGTATAACTTCGCGGCCAGGTGAACTTCCATCCAAAATGAGAAGCAGATCATCGTTTCAAGCATCTAAAATAATAATGCCAGAAGAGTATTATTTGTGTACATAATCTTCATCAAGTCTTAATGAACATGTTTACTTGTGATTTCTGTGAATCTCATGCCGTAGACAATAATGCTTGTTATACATGTTTTTAAACAATTTAAAAAAAAATCAGTTTTTTTTTAAACCAATAAGGAGGAATATTACGGTACATATAGCCTTCAGCAAACCTTCATAAACCTGTTTGATTTTGACTATACAAGATAATTTTTTAAAGTTATAAGTCTCGTGCCGTGGAGAATACTGTGTACATGGGCTTTTAGGCGTTCAACTTCAAGGACAGAAAATATTTCCATGGCAGAGGGTTCTCAAGAGATCTACAAACAAGGAACAATGGTCGCGTTTTGTATGGTGAGTCATACTGTGAGTTTAAAAAGTCTCATACGTCACTCACGTACGCCACATAGTGTACGTGCAGAAATGTTGTTTGGTCCTCATGCTTTTTTTTTTCACCGTGCATGTTTTTTCACCCTTTCAGATAGATGCTTTTAAGTCGCTGTTTTCGAATTCGGAGCAGAGTTTACTCTTTGAATTCTTTCATCCAAGTGTTTATGGGCAGCCACTAGCAGGGGTGACCCACTTTTTGATCTTTCGTTTCAGTTTCAGTTTGTTTTATTCGTCTATAGTATAAATAGAAAACGTAACCGATCAACGACTATTTTAACTATATGATATGACATGATAAAATCAGTGATAACTAAACTTGCCCATAACATACATAGAGCATGAAAGAAATAACGTAATTTACGTGTAAACATGACATATACAGTGTATTACTTCGACGAACAAAAGTGCATCAATAAGCATTGTGCTTGACTGGAGATGACGGCCTCGGGGTATATAAATGTGTTTATGTTTATTAATAATGTTAGATATCAACATGTTTGCAAGCATACTTCAAGGATAATAAAATGATGTTCGAGAAATATTGTAAGCATGCACACGTTATGAATGAATCGTAGCTACTTGTGCACTGAAATAAGCACGTCTTCGTTTGGCAATGAATTCCGACGAGGCCGTTTCTTCCTTTGGCCAGGGAGGTTCTCTTCCCACCTCCCTGCTTTGGCTGAACAAGACGATGATGTCTCCAGTATACCCGTCTATTAGTCCGAGTACAGTAGTGTAAGGCCATCAAACAAGTTGCTTAGCGGGTCGTCGCAGTTTAGACTCGCCTTTTTAATCAGGGAGTCTAAACCTTGACCATTGTTCAACAAGCGATCCGGTTAAAGCTCCCTAAAGCCCTTTTATGATGATGAAGCCCCTTAGAGAGGTCTCGACTTCATTATTGGGATCTCAACTAATAAGTGTAATTGGTCTGCAAACAGGTGTGATAGAACGGAACAGGCTTATACAAGGAGCGAGTCTAAAGGGAGGGAACACTGTGGATTAGCAGATACTGAAAAGAGTTAAGTACTGGTGTTTGTTGGGAATTTGTATAGTCGTGTTAAAGCGAGACCCGTAATTACGACCAATCATCTCGTCTATAAAGCGCTTTTCAACTTTGCAGACTCAACATCGTCGACACAAAAGAACTAGAAAAGGAGATTATCACCCTGCTATTTTCCGGTGCACGTATACATGCATTAGAATATAAACAGTTTTGATGACGATAAAACGTGTGGATAATGTGTGATCATCTTATAGCTTCTCCTGCCAAGCAGATATCCTCATACCGTAATCTACGGTGTAATCTATAATAGTAATATTCTCTTTTTTTTTCTGTTTAACATAACGGTAGTCAAGGTTGACATCTTTCGTCAACCATATAGCATGCAGTCATTACCGCGATTTAGGCCCTTTTGCGGTTAAAAAGTCATACGAGATAAAGATTTAGATTTCCATTTTTTTTTTCTTTCTCGGGGGATCTTTTCATTCTTTTTTTCCTTTTCTTTTCTTTTAGTACAGCTTTGGTTTATTTCATTTCTGGTTTTCACAATTCTGAATATAATATTCAAGCTTTAGGCGCTGTCCTTCGCAGATTGAGTTCCTTTTATTGCTAAAACCAACTTTGGACAGGTGAGTTAAAAGGAACCTTACTCATAAAGGTTTAACTCTGAATAGTTCTAACGCCTATATTGTATCTGGAGGACATTCTGCGAGAGAGGAAATCAGCTGTTAATCATCTGATCACGTTAAATGACAAGTTATATTCACTCCCAGACAAAAGACCAGCGAGAGTGACCGATTGTCAAGGAAAACCGGATATATCGTGTGTCAAAATCTACAGGAATTACCAGACCTCAAGGACATTGGCTTTTATATATTTTACAAGTTATCATTGTTATTTGCATCAATGTCCATCAATGTCCTTCATAAGAACACTGCCAATCTGGGCGCATCGACCCAAATTTTGACGACCCCACGATATTTTCTCCGATAACATCAGCGATATTGCTATAATACCTCGTAAATTTTTCTCATTAGATATCTCCAACCACAAGCAACCTACCGCCCCCAACCTACATACACTATCAATGCCATCGTTCAATACCTTTCTTTCTTATCATGTCTCTCCCGTTCTTTTTTTTTTTTTTTTTTTTTTTGAATTCTCGCTCGCGGGCGCTCTCCTGCTCATGCTCGATGTAATATCGATAAGCAGCTCAAGGTTGCTTCAGTTCAATGACAAACAAAAGTTTGAAAAGGTAACGAAAATCACACACCCACACACCCACACACACACACACACACACACACACACACACACACACACACACACACACACACACACACACACATCAGGGAACGGTTACTGAATACTACCTCAAAGTTTCGTAGTTTAAAAGTCGCTTATTTAGAGAGGAAGGATGTATGAAAAGGAGGAAAGGAAAAGAGTGTATCAATTTTGCCTTGATCGGTTATCGTCGATCATCCGGTATCGGCATTGATTCCGCAACCATTGAAGGGCCATATGGCGCAAGGGTGTTTGGCATACTAAAAATCATGATTCTGTTCTTTTTTCTTTTTCGAACGAGGGTAAAAAGTGAGCAAGAAAATACATTGCTCTAAGGTCATTTTACACGGACCTCGTGAAGAAAAGCTTATTGACGTCCATGCAAGGTAGTCTCCCAGCTATAATCCTTCAAAATCAGATGGAACAAACTGCCCCAAACTTGTTCAAACTTTTTTTTCCCCAACATGTATATCTGAGTACTTTCAAGCCACACCAGGTTATGGGGAGTGCCGATTTTGAGTTTGGTACTGTTCGTCGTCGCTCGGCAAGATAAACACACTGTCGCTGTCGGATGTAATGTAGGTTTTCCCCGACCGATGTCGTAAAAACATCATCATTGCACTTTTTTTCCAAAAAAAAATTTCATCTGTATTCAAATTCTTGTATTTGAAAGGACGGAGTGACTTTGCATGTTTGTTCAATCGATGTCATGTTAGTCTTTCAAATTCAATTTTAAGGCACATTTAATCATGGCACATCAATCATGGGTAAAAAGTTATATATAACCATTCAATTTTTAGGTTTGTTTCGGCATGATTTTTTTATATTTTTTTTTCAATCATTTTGAATGATTCTGTGCAATCAAATTAGTAAAATGGACTGGCTATACGCACTTTACAGCACCTTCAATTTCGTTTTCGAGCGAGTGCTTGTCACAATTGATGGTTAAATTTCATTATTCACACCCACACATACCAAAGGCGATCGTGTTTTATCGTATCGAAGCCATAATACAATATTCCAACATGTTCGGATATGAAACTACACATTGTCCTTTATGGTAAAATCCTGACTCCGTTTTGCCTGATCTCTCCCTGTAAAGTAAGTTTTGACTGTTGTAGAATGACGAATGAAATATGAAAGGTCAGAATATCAACAGGCGGGACCATTAAATGACGTCACTTTTCACTGTATTGTAAGTTTGGCACACAAGTGAAAATAAGATGGGTTCTTGTCTACCCCATCAAACCCCTTCACTCTTGAGCCACTCTCTATTCCCTATCTCACTGGACGTTTCCATCGTCTCTGTAAACATAAATGCCGTGTAATTATCACAATTTTTCGTGTTAATGAAGCCTCCGTTATGATTTTCGTGATCATTGGATGAATTTGCCTTTCCTTCTGTTTTTTTCATTTTGGTCAAGTCAACTTCTTCGAGATTGTTTTGCAAGGTAAAACTTGTTGAACAAAATCATTGATCTTTGTTGTTGCGCAACATAATACTGGAAAATGCTATTTATCAGTCTTTTTTTTAATAACGTATGTCAAACCGTGTATGTTATTAGTTATATGTTTCCTTTAAAAACAAAATGATGTTAGAAGTTAATGAAAAGAAATTTATATTGAAAAGGACCTTTTTATTCATTGATTCTAATTCAATCAATTTATTTCCAGATTCGGAAAATGTCATAGATGCATAACATGCCATCGTGCCCATCCTTCAAAAGCAGCTTGAAAATGGACACTATTATACCGAAAGTGACTCATACCGACCTTTGTCGCATAAAGAGATTCAACATCGACGCAAAATGGCTATCACGCTTATCAATTATTTTGACCGATCGAAGTAGGTGGCACTGGGCATGCGCGTGGGTGTCCACGAGACCTTGTCCTAAATGTGAAATCACTCACTCAATAGGTCCAGATATCTCCTATATAATCAGGATGGTGGAAAAAGATCTCTTTCCCATCTCTCTGATACAATCCATCTTGACATGCTGTTATAAGAGCAAAAACGGAAAACAAACTGCAGTACTCCATTAGCGGTAGACGTTTTATTCCAAGATCCATATATAACTGCCGATTTTCTGATTGATTGATTGATTGATTGATTGATTGATTGATTGATTGATTGATTGATTGATTGATTGATTGATGGATGGATGGATGGATTGATTGATTGATTGATTAATTGATTGATTGATTGATTGAGTGATTGATTGATTGATTGATTCTTTCATTCATTTCTATAATTTTTTAACTTATCAATGAATTAGTATGCGGTTACTTTTGCTATTACGGAGGTTCGTAAATATGATTATTTGAAGGTTCGTTATGGTACGGATCTTTCTTTCGAATAAAGCCTAACGAACCTTATTTGATTCTCAGAATTACGAACTTTTGAAATAACGAACCCTTGGAACAGCAAAACTTCTGAATAACTCGACAAATATCGCAATTTCGGACGAACATCCAGGTGGATATTCGGGATTTGTGTGTTGAGGAATAACACATCACCTTCGCAACAACGAAGCTTATTTCATTTTCGGATTAACGAACCTTCGGAATAACTAAGCTTATTTCAATTTTGGATTAACGAACCTCCGGAATAAGGAACATCATCCGCTGTGGTCAGTAGTATCAACATCTATTATCACGCTTTTCTTGACCAAACACAAGAAAATAACATTACAGAGTACGATAATCCTTAGATGAGGAGTCACTTGTATCTGAGTTCAGTTTTCCGTTTCACTTATATACGTTTCAAGATCTCTTGTGATATTATTGAAATGTCAATACTCATTTCGAGTAAACGAATTTGTTGAAATCAAAGATAATAATGACATTCAATTATGATCATTAATAATTCTGAATAACTTCAGGCTCTTACTTCACCTTGACACATCAAATTTTGATCTGATATGATTTGGACAACTATAAACTATAACGCAGTTTGTAGATTGCTGTTCCCTCAAGTTACCAGGGAAAAGTTGTCTCGAATCTAAAGGCCTTTGAATAACGGATACTTCGACCAGGGAGGTAGGTTCACATCCCTGCTTCGACGCATGGCTAACTGTCGCAAATAGGGTAGAAAGACGATAATCATGCCTCGGTGTCATCGTCTCTCTTGTCTGGTCCGCCAAAGTACCACCGCTCTTTGTACTAAAACGTCGATAATGTCTAGGAACATTATCGATATGTCTAGGGTCATCATCCGTCTCTTTGCCATCCTCAACGCCATATTCGACGTCCTCGTCGTTCTAATTACACGACTATTGATCTCCGGTGTCACACAGACGGCTCGCGATATTATTTCGTCGGCCGACACTCGGCGGTATAAAATGAGCGATTGATCATATCGATACGCGGTATCGATTAAACACTAAAAGGAACGCCGAGACTAGTTTACAGATGCGAGAGAGTGTCGTTCTCAACGCTTACATGCATTTATCTAATTGGCCTTTCTGGTATCTTCTTGGAAATCATCGATTTCTCAAACTTACAGAAGACAAGACTCAAGGACACCTAAAAAGCAAATAAAACGAAGAACATGGAACCTTTTTCTGTCCAGGGTCGTCCCTGATCTGTCGAAGGCTTTCTACAGGACACAAATAGACAATCCTTTCTTTGGGTTCTGTCTCTTGTATTTGTTTTATTATGCAATACATGTGTTTGCCCGGCGCATGGTTGTCATTATTTCTAACCAAATACACGCTTTGTTTGTAGAAAAGGCTCATTTAGGGTCAGCTTTGGGAAAGTATAGCCACAATTTCGAGTCCATTACCTTATGTGAATAGTGTGTCTAGACATTTTTGTCGATGGGATTAGATTGACGAGGATTAGGATTGATGCTCATTGCAGTTGTTACAACGCCCTTAATTGGACACGTGCTCTAGGAAGCCCAGCCATGTCGACGCATCCATTCCTATCGCTGACAACCAAGATCTGATCTGACCATGGAGCTCATAGCTCCTATATAGCTCCATGGTCTAACTGGATTTTCACCACTGAGGCCTGCTGAGGAATAGTGAACGCCCTCGAAAATCCCCATTTGGATATAATGAATGACTTTTTACGTTCCCCTTTCAGCTTTACAGACCTTTTGTTTCGCCTCTTGGCACCAAGAACATTCTCATACTTGACAAGTAAATATCCCAGTCAAAACTGTTTGGGGGAAAAAGTGCAATAAGAAATCTGGGTAGCCGACACTGATAATTGCACGTGGGACTATGAACACTCGACGCGGGGGAAGCTATCGTCGGACGAAATAATACATCAAGATTGCACAGACGGAAATCTTCACGGTTATACAAGGAATATTCCATGTCCGCTTGTATATGGATATTCCCCTTATTATGTTCAAGCGAAAATGAAGTGAACTGAAATTGGAGGCCAAAACAAACAAACTAACAAACAAACAAACAAACAAACAAACTTTAAGAAAAAAATCTCGAAATCCATTCTGGCAACTAGGCCTATACTGTACATGGACTTTCTTTGTAGGTTCCATTGTTAAACAAAGACTTCACCTGTATCTATAGTGGTACAGAATATGAATATGCATTCACACATTATTATGTGTAATTCATGCACGAAATACATAATTTTCTATGTGTTAATTTTGTAGATATATTGTTCATAATTATGTTATGTACAACATTGCGTTTTTTTAGCCTACATCATCTAATCTTATTTCTCCATTATATTCGCATCATACCTAAAATATGTTCACCTTACAATAGATTGGGTTTGGTTTTTTTTTTCACCTTGATTTTCTCTTTCAAAAAACCATTTATGATTATCACTGTAGAGTAAGCCATGATGTTTTTTTCATACTGCATCATTACTGAAATGATTGACTACTTGCTTGCTTGATTGTTATTGATTACTAAAGTGATTGATTGATTGATTGGGTACAATGTTGTCGCAGATCAACGTTGTATGGTTGTCAATGCTTGTAAGATAAACCAAAGAGGTATATATCACCCTTGGACATGATGGATAAACTGAGCTGAAATCATGAAGCCACGACGTGATCTTGTATGGGGCAAATAACGCCAGATGTTCGTGAGATGATCCAACCCCGCTGTCATAGTGGCATTCGATACCTATCGCATTCAAACTAAGACAAATGTTGTCTGTTGCCATGGCAATGGATAACAAGCGTGGCTGCTTTCCCATAACCTCGCTCCGCTTCCTCGCTTTTATTTTTCCGATGACCTGTGCCATTTTGGTGAGATGGTGATTGAAAGGAAGTAAGGATCCTTTAGTAACTTATTTGACGGGGAATTGTGGGGGCACCTAATTTCCCTCCTTAAAAGCTGGTGTTCGAGTAATAGCAACGAAACTGCTCGGGGTTATTCCCACTTGATATCATTTTGGAACTTGGCTTTGCATGTCTCCCTTTGGATTCTTCCACTAGGACTCCAAATCCCAAGTGTATGATACATTATGCGGGGGCATTAGATGTTGGACGGTCGTTTTACTACCACATTTTCTAAATCATGTTCATCTTGTTTTCCATCCATGCAATCTCACGTGATGTTGATTGAAGCGTACTTAGTTCCGTCAAAATAAACTACGTCATCCGAAATGCACTCACCACATTTTCTCCAGTCTTTCCTTCATCCCTCTCCATGGGTGTATGCAAGGGGGGGGGGGGGGGGTCGGGAGGGTCGTACGAACCCCCCCCCCAAAAAAAAAAAAAAAAAAACAATTTCAAAAGGTCCACTTTTTGTAAAAGATATTTTTGTTTTTCGAGGGCTTTTTACCCTATATACAACAGGGAAAAAAAGTGACCAGGTGGTGTTCCAGCAAATTGTCAAAAACCTCGTAAATTTCGTAACTTAGTTTTAATATGCCATATCTTATTTCTAAGCCGCACTGCCATGCCGAAAAAGTCACTTTTGTATGCACCAAATGGCCCCTTAATTAAGATACAAAATTCAAAAACTCCCTACCGTCCGAGGGGGGACACCCCCTCCCACACCCTCCCCCCGCTCGGTCGCTCCGCTCCCTCGCAAAGGGAAAGGTCCAATTTTTTTATTTATTACGACCCCCCAGAAAAAATCCTGGATACACCCCTGCTCTCCCTCTTTTTCTTCCTCTATCTTAACCCTTTTCTCTATCTTGTCTGTCTGTATCCGTGCCGGGGGGTGGGGGGAGGGGGATGACGTGACAGAGGCTGTATGAGGAGAAATGGAAGTTTCACCTAGTAACCTCTCTACGGCTCTACCACCATTTTGGCCTTTCTGTCTGGGAAGGGGGTGCAAAGCAGAATAGTTGCTACAGACTTTGACTTTGAGTGATCCCCATAAGCTTTGCTTTCGCCCACCACCAAGCTCGCCCACACCTACGAAGACACAACCAAATAATATTTAAATCTTCGATCTCATTCGACATTAATAATGGACGAACTCGTCATAATATAGGGGAGCGTAACATCAATATATCTATTCACCATGAGATGAGAATTCAAGTTTTACCTTTGTGTGAGATAATACTTCTATGAATATCAATGAACACACAATTGTAAGAGGAATTCAAAGTTTATTTGACGAAAATCGGTTTGAAATGGCTGAAATATCCAAAATCTCTTCCAATTCATATTAAGGTGTCGCAGTTTTCTCTCTCGTAAAGAAATTTTGATTGAAATCATGATGTATTGGATAGTCATCGGGTGTCCCCTGTATCTGGACGCAGAGGTTTGTTCAGTGGTGGACGACTCAGGGAGATGGGGGTGGGGGGGGGGGGGGGGAGGAGGAGGAGGAGGAAAAACGTTACTCAAAAATTGTGGCGGCGCCCTTACCATTGCGAATTTATGACAATTCATCCTTCTGATGCAATTCTACATCATGCTCAAGTTGTCTCATGAATAGAGGAATATTTACCAAAGAGACCGGCAGAAGGTCCATCAAAAAGAGACACGAATTAAGAAAGTTATTGAGCTTTACAATTTCACATGCATTGTTGATTTGCGGTATTGATCGCTACCGTGTGTTTACATGCAAAAGAGCTGAGTTGAAGATGCCATTAATTCAAAACCCTCTAATCAGTTTGTGTGGTCCTCAAAGAATATCCCCCAAGTCATGTTTTGCGAGTTCCGCAATTAAGCAATACACCCCTGTAAGTCCTTTTGCTTCTTTGGTCATTTGGGATACGATCATGATGGGATGGACACTGTTTTAATTTCGTGTCAAAAAGAAAAAGAAATCCAATGAAATTATGTCTTGGCGTGTGTGGGTAAATTGAACTTTTCTTTTTCAAGAAAGAAGTGGTGAAATTGCCTTGAGCAAACTATCGTGACCTTAATTGTGGGCACTGCGAGAAAATATATGAGTTAAAAAAACACGGATTTCGTTTTCGGTCAAAGGAGTTGTAATGTAAGCTTGACATAATTCTGGGGGTATATACCATGTTTGTGCATAGTGTTGTTTTTCTTTGTACAAAGTTTTGTTTTGTTCATGTGAATGTGAATTTTGTGGCACCGAACGAAATTCGAATAAAGAACTCAACAAAAACAAAAAGTAGATGAATGGCAGGACTGGCATGCCACGACACCTGTGTCACTGAATTTGCATCGCATGTTAATGCTAATATCATTATTATGTATATACGCATGAAATAGTATGCCGTATCATGAGCTTTTTAATTAACAGTTCTCTTTTGATGAAACCTCTTCAATATAGTGCTTGTTTGGCATGTGTCTTTTTCTTCAAGCCTAACTGAACGTGATGCAAATTTCAATTTTGTTTTTGTTTTGCACAACACTAGGGACAAGGGAAGAGGGCGACATTGACGGATCAGGTTCCTGGAAGAACGAGTCTCCACCCATTGCCACTGAGAGGGAATGACGGCGGGTACCTTCTCGCAGTCTTTTTTTCCGGATTGTTTTTTCTTCGACATATCAATTTCCATTCAGCAAAGGACTGGGAGTCCACGTATGCTGATAGGGGTGTCGCGTAACCATTTCCCCTCACCGTATCCAGGCAATTACCCCCGGAGGGCAATTACCCCCCGGCCAAATACTGGTTAGTGGTAAGGTTAGAGTAAAGATTAGGGTTAGGTTTAGGGTTAGGAGTTTGGGTTAGGGTTAGGGTTAGGTTCAGGATTAGGATTAGGATTAGGGCCAGGGGAAGGGTGCGGGGTAATTGCCCTGGGGGTAATTGCCCTAGACCCCCTTATGTGAAAAAAAAAATCTTATGGAGTCACCTACTAATTTCTTTCAATTTCCATAATTGGCCATAATTCCTATTAACCCTGAGGGATTTTGAGTGAAGTTTTAATGAGTCAATTTATTTTTCGAGATAGTAGAGGCTACTATGTAATCCCGTGAGATTTTTGTGCCAAAATTGATTTTTTTGGCTAACTTTGTCAATTTGGGGGTGCTGAATCCAAAAAAGTTTGGTTCCATTTTTTCTGACCACGTCTTCAGCCGCCATTTTGAATTTCAAAATGGCCGCCATAGTAAACTGTAATTTTATCCATATCTCATTAAGTGAGTATTATAGAAGCTTCAAATTTGGTGCAAAGTGCATGGTTGTGATGTCAGACACTCTGGTATATCTTTTTCTGATATTGTGGATTGTTTTGATACAATTTGTAGGCTGCCATCTTGAATTTCAAAATGGCCGCCATAGCAAACAGTATTTTGAACCATATCTCATGCAGTGAGCATTGTAGAAGCTTCAAATTTGGTGCAAAATGCATGGTTGTGATGTCAGCCACTCTGATATATCATTTTCTGTTATTGTGGCTTGTTTCGATACAATTTCTGGGCTGCCATCTTGAAATTCAAAATGGCCGCCATAGCGTTTTTACCCATATCTCATGTTGCAATTATTGTAGGAGCATCAAATTCTCAGTAATAGACATGCTAGTGGTGTCCAACGTTCCAATACAGCTGTTTCCTATTGTCGATCATTAGATAGGCCACCATCTTGAAATTCAAGATGGTGGCCATAGAAAAACATATGATACTGTGGTAAGCGCCCTACATAAATTTGCCAAAATTGTCTTAGTTAGACCGAATTCACGTTCAGGTCACGCAGAACGACAGCCATCTCTTAATTCAAAATGGCCGCCATAAATTCAGACTGTAAGGACGAGGTTCCAATGATGTCATCAAGCCATCCTGAGGGACAAAAACTGTGTGTGGGGGGGGGGGGGGGGAGGGGAGGGGTCCCATACCATTTCCCATAAGTGTGGGCAAGCGTGTAAGCGTTACATCCCACGTCCCATAATAGCGCCAAGCGGGTATGTGATTCGCTTACACGTGATTTGTTTTTGCCTTTCAGGCAAAACATTATTTGGTTTCGTGGAACCTCGTCAATAGTTACATTCAATCCCAGTTATTAAATATTTGTACAAAAGTAAGCATTGATACAATTAAAGGTGATCTTCAAAAACTTGATGCTGCCTTGAGAGAATGAAGACAAACACGGAAAAGTCTCGCAATGTCAAGAAATGCCATGGTGACCCTACCAGGCATCCCATTCACAAGCTTGTTTGTTGACCACAAAATAAAACAACTCATCAGGGAGCTCATAATTGCTGGATGTATTTCTGGAATAACACAGAATGAATAAGGAATGCCAATGAGTAGGTTTTTCCTGATTGCCCTTGTGTGGGTCATCCTCAATTATCAAGACTTCCAAGATGCTTACTGCTGTACCGCCAATGACTCTAAAACTACCAAGGAGCAATAATAGCTCAGTTCTGTGGCACTTTGGATGCATAAGAATTCCTCAACAATTTAGAACTCCATCACACGAGGGTAATCTCAAAAATTATCACTGCATTGAAACTGATGAACGTGGTGTTTGGCAATCAGGTATCGGAAACATTCAAGGAGGATATTTTAGAAAGAGATGAAAATGGATGTTTTCATGTTCTTTACTAAGAATTTGTATCTGAAAGAATTAAAAAAAATCTGTCTGGGATAATATGAGAAAGGCCAGTCATTCAGCTCTTGCAATTGAAATACACGATGTAAGATTGGATCAAAAGTCACTAAGCTTAAGAAGACCACTGCCTTCTTATAACACTTCTACCGGTACAACAGTCTGATAGACCTGTCATTATCCAGTCATTACTGGAGGATACAATTATTGGAAGTTATAAGTTCTACTGTTCTATCAAGTAATTCCACAATCACTCTTCATCTCACAATTTATGGCCTTCTCCTCATTCTGACTAACAAAGGTTCATTTTTCGTACCCATGCCTTAGAAACCCACAAAACTGAGCCAAATAATCAGCCTGAAAGTTGAAATACTGATCAGTCAATTCCATCTGACACAGAACGGGGAAAAAAAGAAACAAAAGGTTCATCAAAGATGCCATGGGAGCTGTCACCCGTCACAATGAGGAAGCAGATATCCTCATTCCGTTGCATGTATTAAATGCTACTTCAAGAGCAACAGGGAATTTCAGAGATATTGATGATTATTACGTATAGACACTGACATTTTCATTCTCCTAATGGATCTTTGCTTTACTTTTAATACTGCATCGCATGTTGTCTGCTCCATCACTAGAAAAGGGGAGATGATTAAGTACAATTGACAATGTTGAGAGATTATGTTCTGCAAATTGTTGCGAAAAACAAAGGTCTGCTTGGTCATGCCTTTCATGGCACAGGATGAAGTTGAAAATTTGAGGATGTCTCAAAGAGCAGATGGATCAAGAATTCTCTAAGCCTTGAATCATGCAGAATATCCAATGACACAGTCCATGCCTTCCAGAAGTTGGGCGTGGATGACTTCAACCTGGACAATCTCCCGCTTTGCTTTCGTAGAGTCTTGATACAACACATCCAGAGAACAAACCTTGTAAACCTTCAAAACCTAATTTGTGCCTCTACTATACAGGGGAATTTGATATGGTACATTGTAGTTATTTCCAGCGGATATACATAAACTGTGCAATTAAATGCTTTGAGCTTCCTACACCAACGGTAGCCACATAATTCATTATCATGTTCATAATAATGACAAGAAATGCAAAAGTCATTGTTTCTGGAAGAATTTAGAACCAATTCTCCCCTGTGTACAGCCCTATATACAAGTGCTGTGACTTTAAGAACACATGCAGGGAATGAGCCTAGAAGACATTAACTAAAGTAAATTTCCAATAAATTTTCTAGTACACGGCTAATATTGTTTATTTAAGTTCTACAACCAAATCGTCTAAATGGGGGCATTTAGTCACCCAGACACAGTTATTGAGGCACTTTTGAAAGTCATTTGCTTTGACACCAGAATCACATGATTTCCCATTCACAAGTTTTACCCAAATGCAATGCTCTTAAAGGAATGTTTCCCATGGCAGCCATTTTGCATTTCAACATGGCAGTGTACCTACAGGAAGCAGTCCCTCCTATGCAATGATAACACTATTTATTGAAGTGATTGACTTACACATAGGTCCTACATGAAAGTACTCCAGCATGCTTGAGTTTGCAGGGTAAAGATCTTACAGTACCAAATATGGGTCGAAATCATCTTGAATTTCATGAGTGGCAGCCAATGCGAATAATCCATTATTACAGAATGTATATGATTATGTGTGTGTGTCTGTGTTTGTAAAATAATGTACAATGTACACCACCATAAACATTGATATGCCTAAAAGCTGCTTGTCGACCACAGATATTAGCTGAAGAGCAGCCATTTTGAATGATAAAATGGCAGCCTCAAAAATGATCTGCAATTTTAGGGAGGGGATCAAAGTACATCTGAATGTTCAACATCATGAGCCCGGTTTATGCCCGAAATGTGAACTTTCTGTATTGTTTACAGCATGAAATACGGGTCGAAATATACATTCTGGTATGGCGGCCATTTTGAATTTCAAGATGGCCACCTATGATATCAAAATGGACCATCATTTCAGATAAAGATGTTTCAGAAAGTATGATAGCAAACGCATGCTCTTTGCCAAAGTTAGAACCTTACACAATGCATACAATATGAGATATAGGCCCAATTATATTTGCTATGGTGGCCATTTTGAATTTCAAGATGGCCGCCAACCAAAATTATCCATCATTTAAAACAAATATGTATATATTAGCATATCTGACATCATAAGCATGCTTTTTGGCCCAAATTTATACTTTCCATAATGCTTACAACCTGAGATACAGGTAAAAGTGCATTTAGCTATGGCGGCCATTTTGAATTTCAAGATGGCAGCCCTCAAATTGTATCAAAACAATCTACAATATCAGGAAATGGTGTATCACAATGTCTGACATTATAAACATGCTTTTTGCATCAAATTTGAACCTTCCATGATGCGCACATTATGAGATCTGGGTCAAAATACAGTTTGCTATGGCGGCCATTTTGAAATTCAAAATGGCGGCTGAAGACGTGGTCGAAAAAAATGGAATCAAAGTTTTTTGGATTCAGCACCCCCAAATTGACCAAGTTAGCTAAAAAAATCAATTTTGGCACGAAAATCTCACGGGATCCAATATTTCGACATAGCAGACCGTACTAAGACGGATAATAGAGATAATGCATTTCGAGGATATATTTTGATGCGGTTGTCTTCAAATAGTCATGAAAGTTCAGTCGTTGCGAAAATGTGAGATGTAGTTCAGGTCCCTGTTCGCCAAAAAAGAGACTGCAAAAAGCATTCAAGCGCGAGAGAGTGTATTTCACGGTATACTGTTATTCATCACTGTCAAGCGAGTCTGTGATTTGAATCAAATTTTGGCGGGTACAACTACAATGCTATTCCACACGGTATTAGCAGGTGCTTACTTTACCAGGTATTCCATTGCACCTTCAAGTCGACTTGATTAATATGGTGTAAAATCAGAAACAAAATAGGTTTAAGTTTTATCAAAACCGAACAAAAAGGGAGAAAGTTCTGAAGCTAGAATGGCACATAAGCAAATTATTACAGTAGGCCACTCCGGATGTCAGAGTAGTGATGATTTACCTGTCCATATCACATGCATGTCACGTGTCACTTCGAACTGCTCTCGGCTCCCGCATCGTTTGCGTATACTCGGTAATTATATTGAAATGTTACGAAAAGTAATTTTAGGTCAAAAATTCCGCAACTGCAGATCACTTTTTAAGACAATCGTGACTGCTATAAATGATTTCACCCGAGAGTAACTTGAGTCGAAGCATAATAATTTCTTCATTGAGAATGTAAAGAAGGGAACTTTGGTAATAAAAGATTTGTGTGCAACCCAGTGGGAGAGTTGTGAGATAAAAAGGTCATCACAGCGTCCATTTTTTTTTTTTTGTCTCCGTAATCCTGACCAAGAATTTAACTTGATCACGTAAAATATGACGAAAGTCCATAACCTTTGTATCTTAAAGGCATTACTTACCTTTTGCAGATGAAACAAAAACCCAGCATTAGTGTTTTACAATAGTGAGTAAATGTGAGTCTGGGATAGAAACAACAGCTGTAAAAATTTGAATCCGTGTAATCGATGTTAAGTATTCTTAAATATACAAACTATGAACAATAGTTATGATAAAAATGTTTTCAGACTAAACCGTCTACAGTTACGGTTTATTTAGAAAATACTGATATCTCCTTATATTTTAGGCTTTGTTGTGAAAATTTCATGTGGTAGGATGTTTTGTGATACAACAGACCTACACATATGCATCAAATGTGATGTCTTGAACATTTTTTACAATCACTGCTCCCAAAGGTAAACAAGACCTTTAAATCTGATACTAATTATCATGTCATATTCGCAACTAATGGTTAATGATCAACATTCTGCTCGTTTATAGGTCTTGGCTACAGCTGGCGTTATTCCGAAGACTCGTTAGCACGTATACCGTCTTCACATTTTCGGCCTAACGAACCTCCTTTTATTTTCGGATTAATGAACCTTTGGTATATGACGATCGAACCTTATCTCATTTTCGGATTATCGAACCCTTGGAGGAACAAACCTTATTCCATTTTCGGATTTACGAACCTTCAGAATAACGAAACTTCGCAATAACGTCACAGAATCGATGTTCGGATTAACGGACCCTTCGGATTAACTAACTTCCAGGTATAAATAATTTGTGTCTTTCGGAATAACGATCATCTTCGGAATAACGAACCTTATATTATTTTCGGATTAAGAAACCCTCGAAATAACGAACATCACCCGTAGTTAATTATGTAGTCAAGCAGGACATCAAGTGGCATTCAACAGCCCCTCTCCTCGAGATCAGTAAAAACAGGACAGGTTGAGGTCTACAGCGATTGGGGAGATACTCTTTCCTCCTCCTCCTCGCCTTACGGCTGAATCGGAGAATACGGAATAATGACTGATGTCCGTCCTAGAACGGCTTACCTAATGCGTGAGGTCATGGCCGCTTCGTACCTGGACGCTCTCCAGGGATTGGACGTCACTACATCTTCAAAGGACGTGATATTTTCCAGTCTGAGTTATCAACGAGTTCAAGATGTTGTGACAAAGGGGGCTACTGCGTCACTTCGCCAGAGCCGGGAAGATCGGTGAAACAAGTTTGATTTTTTGTGATACGTCCCAGGGCCCCGTGAAAATATGAGGTCTATATTGCAAAATTACGTGTCTTTGGTAAATTGGTAGTCAACCATTCTCTGCGCTGCAACTTTGGCGCATGGCCTTACGAAAACGGGTGTTTTTGTCGTTAGTGCGTCGGTGGAAGATATCTACAAGGTCCACCCAATACCAGAGTTCCTTACAAACCGAACCAGTCCCAAGGATTTCACTTGCATTGATTACGCTCAAGTATTAACAGGGGTCGCCGTTGGGCTCCATGTAGGATCTATATTTTCGGCATTCTCTTGCCAAACAGCCAAAGAAACCGTTATGTTTCCACCTTCAGCCAAGAGCATTGAGACACTACAGATATATTGGCCAGAGCCGTTACAGAAAAAACTATGTACAACCGCATCTTCTGTAAATTACTTGCGGACGTGTTCTGCAACGACACGACTAATTTTTCTACTGCCAGGCACTCTCTCTGAGAAACTGTCATAAATGATCCAAATCGACAAAATACATGTATAAGATAATGCCGTTTGTGTTTTGTTTTGTTTATGTTTGTTTGTTTGTTTGTTTGTTTGTTTGTTTGTTTGTTTGTTTGTTTTTGTCAGGTTAAATCATCGTCTCGGTGAACTTGAGAACTCTGGATATGAGTGCCATTTCACAATGAAATGTTGGGCTTCGTGCACACTGCACTTGTTTGTGAGTGACCTTACCTACACGTACAGCAGGACAGGCATGACAGGCAGAAGGCAGTGCTGTTTTACATAAACGTGGTTGACCGATACAGTCAACCGAGCGAAAAGGGTGACACGACATTTGCTCCTGCGACAATTGCTCCGGTCTCATTTTCTCCAAGGACTTAGAGGTATATCGCTGTGACATGGTTTTAGGTTTAGTTTGATGTGAGGATTAGGATGGGGTTATAGGGTTTTGTTTGTGGGTAGGCTTTATGTTTTGCTTGGTGTGCACATATTTCATGGGCGTGATTGTCGCAGGTGTAAATGCCACGGAACCACCAAAAAACAAAAACAAAAACAAAAAAAAAAAAACATAATAAAAATGACAAAATGAAGAGGAGAGAGTTTCGATAACTAACGTTACCTCCTTCGTTCCCCACCTCTCTCATCCAAATAGTCCTTTCAGAACTTTATCACATTGTGTGACCGTAAAGAAAGAGAGGTGAATACCTTGCTCGAATGGGTTGAAATCAAATACGCTGTAAAAGTTGTAGTTCAATGGTAATTGTATGAAATAAGTATCGGTGGGAAAGGAAGGAAGGTAGTTGGGCATTCCACGTGCCATCGAGGGTTGCTAACAGGTGCGTTGGGTCCTCTCACATTTCGCAGACCTGGGAAAATGAATTAACTCGCGTTGCTACAACATGCACAGCAGTCGTTACGACAACAGCGGCATACGGGGGCATGCTGGGGGTGCGGTCTAAACGCCCGTCTCTTATTGGTCAGTGAAACTGGAGGCGGTATCGACCGAGGGGGCGTGTCGGAGGCAGGGCCATTATTTTGTAATCCGTTCAAAGGAAGGAACGACATTGTCCCGTCAAGGTCTCGTCATGCGGCTTTTGGCAAGGAGAACACTTGCATGAGGCAGTAGTTCTATATGCATTGTTGTTCGAGGAAACAAATAAAAATCGACTTAAAAAAACTGAAAAAAAGGACCAAGCCAACAAACTCAACAACAACAACAAAGCCTGCTAAAAGCTCACCTGTGACCTCATTTTAGTACGGAGGGTCATCCCATATGTCTTCGTTACCTTCACTTTAAGTGACAAACAAAACAGTATAAGGATATTTACCCACCTGCCTGTTCATCCAAAGTCCTCAAATGGATAAGAATCTCACTTTACTTCGTCTAGAATTAAATAGAGATACCTCCATAAATGTAAATAGTGTCAGTCACATGATTAAATTTGTTTTTCCTTTCTCTCTTGTATGGTAATTACAGTGTTGATTATATCTCGCCAAATGTAGCTGCCAAATGGTGCTGACCCGTCATACAAGGCAAGTACAATGTAGTCATCATCGAATTCTCGAGTTCAGTTTCGACGCCGAGTCTGATGCAGTAGCAAGAGATAGACTAGTGGCTTGAAAACTTCATCGGCATAGGCCTAGAGGAAACCTCAACATATCAAACATCGTATCCGAATCCTACATTATTTTCGTTGCATGTTGCCACAAATAAATAAACAAACAAACAGGTGAAATAGACCTTTGTGAATCACAGGTCTTTTGCGTTTCGTGCTGAGAGCTCACCAATACTACTCCGGTATTTCATGATGGGTCAGCCCGTCACGTGATTGCAGCGGTCTCAGCCAATACATGTACCAAGATGGAGTCCCCAGTGTGACACAGCAGAAAGTGCAAGATAGACAGGTGAATATTCACATCTCCAAGGCAAGCATTACCAAATGGATGCCTTATACGTATACTCAACTTAATGTACAAGTTATACACAGATTACGATGTATTAAAAGACACCACACCACACGAAACGCGAAAAATAGGATTTACATGGTAGTGTTTTCAAATAAACCATTCACGGACAGGCTCCAGTTTAGATTGTTTTGGCGAGGATTGAAGATACCCATGTTCTAGGAGGCAAAGACATTTAATGTTATGTTGTCGAGACATAGGCACAACAACAACAACAAGAATATATCATGAGCTTTTTAAAAATATGGTATAGTTTTGGTTGAGATGGGGGATTAAAATTTTTACAATTTGCTGGATAATTAGAAGCCAATTATGAAATATTAAACAGCAAACAATTCTAAGAGAAATTCAAAGTTTATTTGATGAAATTCGGTTTTGAAATGGCTGAGATGTCCAAAACAGTAAAACAAAGTGGTCCTAGTAAAAGATGGGTCTTACCTTTAATAAGAATCTCGTTGTTTGTTTGTTTGTTTGTTTTTTGGATATGTCAGCCGTTTCATAACCAATTTCATCATATAAACTTTGAATTCCTCCTAGAATTGTGTGTTCTATCATATTTCATAAAAGGTTGCTCATTATCTCACAAAAAAAAGTTGGAATCCCGAGGCTCCACCTTAACCACAAACTATACAATCCCTTTAAGTCTTTTGTCAAAGCCAGAATAAATTCTGCATATTATCGGCACAATACCGAGGCAAACGCTAGGTCTAATTGAACGTCGCAAACGTTGCGTTTGTTGTTTCGGAATATGCCTATAAATAGCTAGCCTGACAAACTCCATTTCTAGCAGATTGTTAGATTTCACAGTTATTTCTTTTCACATATCCGGTGACATCCGAAGTGCGAGGGGCAATAAGTTTTCCCGTCTATGCAATTGTAAGTTCGTTGACCGCTGATTCAAGTTTCACCTTGCGCGGAGTATTTGTGTATACTTCTTGTTATTACTGTGGAAGTTATTGTTGTCCTCATAATATTCTCTTCGTAGCATTCAAGTTTCTCATGTTGTTGACCTCACCGCACTGGCTCCTTATCCTGAACCCCTTTTCCTGGTTAAAACGTAAGCATATCTACCAAGAACCAAAATAAAGACATACGATCCGCAAGGGAGTCACGTACAAAACTGAAGCACAGGGTTCACGGTTTTGACATTCAGGTTTTCTCCCAACGTTGAGCGACCTTCATCTTCGTGTCACGACTTTGTTGGAAGCCAGCTTTCTTTTAACATTGTACATATTAAAGAGGGGAAAATCCGGAGTACTTTTTATTTTCATTTACATATGTTTTTTTTTTTTCTTTCTCTCTCTCAGGGGCCCCCTCTGCAGAGTAACATGTGATTTTAGCATCGTGAAGTCGTCGGGAAGTCATATATCATCGCTCTGATAATGTGGTAAAGAAAACGCAGGTGTCGCGGAATTCGAATCCAGCCGTTAGGAAGTAAATCGAGTCGTGTGTCGGGTATACCGATTCCAGCATCAGGTGCATTTTATTGTCGTAACAGTCATTTGATAACTGAGGTGAAATGCTACTTCAGATTCAAGTTGACTTTGATATGAAGAGTGAAAAAACAACAACAAAATAGTCGAAGTTTCATTGACATAGGATAACATAAGACACTTGTGGAACTATAGTGTCACATACTATTTTGTAAACACATTATTTTGCATAAGTATATGAACAATCCACGATGTCATCACCACACATCTTTTCATATATATATATATATATATATATATATATATATATGTAGATAATAAAAGACTCACCAAAATCATGTTTTTGGTAGCTAACTAAACAAATATATCCTCCAATTTGTCAGTATTTAAGTTATGGCATCTAAATACAGTGATGTATTAAATTCGTAAGATATAATTCATTCCTTTTCGACATGCTTGGAAAACCAAAGAGAATTTGTCAATCCTGCATGTTTCGTAGAAAAAAAAAGGTGAAACTTAAGTGAAACATTTCCATGTTAATAAACTGTCTACCATTCAGATTGTTTTGCTATGTCCACAGTCGTGGGGTGGTGGTGGTGGTGGGGGGGGGGGGGGGTAGGCGAATACATAGGGTGCACGTCACGAGTTCGTCACCCACGAGTCACACAGTCCACTAGTAATACAGCCCACGAGTCATACATCCCATATGCTGGACACTAGGCAAATGAGGCCCATGGGGCATGAGTCCGACACTTCTGTAGGCAAAAAAAAAAAAAAAAAAAAAAAAAAGGCCTCCGGACTGACACTACATACTTTCAGCCCCCAAAAGTACAGTTAAGTTATACATTGTGCCTGGATTCTCTGTAACGTAACGGTCATTTTGATAATCATTCATCATTACTATGGTGTTGGTTTGTTTCATTGTTAAAAACACAGTTAAACCCTTTATGAATGAAACAACAGCAACAACAACACAGTAGAGAGTGAAACACGTTTAACTCAATGCAAATCAAATAATTTGAGCCCTTCTTTTGGTCTCGCTTTTGCGAGTGGCGAAAAAACAACATGACGGTTTGTGGTCCTGCATGATGAGTCCTAACTGTTGCGCCACAGAATTTGCATTTAAATGTGCAACAGTAAAAACAAATCAATGAGTTGGGAAAAATGTCCTTCACAGTTTGGGCTTTGGGTTCTCCTCAGGGCCCCCTCTCCTTTTTTTTTTTTTTCTTCTCTTTTCTTCTTCTTGAGTTGTGGAGACTGTATGATTAACGGTGACAAAAGGATTGCATTGCTGTGCGCTAAGAACAAATCGATTTCGCATAGGAGGTGAATGTTACTAGAACGGTAAACACAAACACGCATCCATACACAGAAAAAGAAAAATAAGAGATTATGACTGCGCTGGGATAAAATGGGACAATGTATTCATAATTCAACCATTAAAAATTTTCTCTGTGCTCCTCAATTCCTTTCTATGGCTTGAATACATACATGCTTATGGTGCATACCATACAGTATGCGGGATAATGTGTCGCTCTCCAAGTTTAATTTCTTATTTAACTCTATGACGCATACTGGTATCTTTCTGTCAAAATTTGATCCCTGTAACGACTACGAAACTTGGCTGGGGCTTACCCGTCATAGCACCCATCAACTTATTTCACGTACGTTCACAGGAGCGGGACTGTTTCTGTAATGTATAGGCCTACACGTATTACAATTCATGGATGTTTCTTATCGACAGCCGAGTACCGGCACCATTCCACTCTCCCAGTTCCCTCCAACTACGTGTCTTAGACGTGATTTCAGTTAGTTGTTGCTAGATAGGGCAAGCCTCCGTCAAGCTTATCTTTGGTGATTGTTAAGGGCAACTTTTGGGAATAATTCATGCATGGAATTTGAATACATTACCGAAACGGTCGTATTGAGTAGTTCCTTGCGTTACAAGTCCTCTAAGGAAACTGTACGTATAGGCCTACTATCAACTGTATTTGCAGCCCGATTAGTAAAACTGGTATATTCAATGGCAGCATAGGATGTTGCGTTAACTAAGGTAGTTTCCGCACGAGTTGATTCCACACCGTCTTAAATCAGTGGCGTATCTAGGGGGGGGCAAGGGGGGCACGTGCCCCGGGCGCCACTCCTTGGGGGCGCAAAAAACGAAAAAAAAAACGAAGAAGAAGAAGAAAAAAAAGAAGAAAAAAATGAAGAAGAAGAAAAAAAAAGAAAAAAGAAAAGAAAAGAAGAAGAAGAAAAAAAAATCGCCCGGAAAGGGAGGGAGAATGGTTGGGGGGGGGGGGGCAGAAAACCAAATCAAACAAGATAAAAACAAAACATGATGATGACGCGTACAAAATGACAATGTTTATTGTGTTTACACAAGAATTCCATGTTCTGTAAGCTGAAAAACAAACATTTTCGGCTCGCTCGCTGCGTTCGCTCGCCAAAATTTATATAAAAAAAGAAGGTAAGTACAAAACGTGATGATAACGTGGACAAAATGACAATGTCTATTGTGTTCATTCATGTCATTTTATATTTAGCAGGCAAAATGTTTCACGGAGCAGCGGCTGCAATTTCTTTCGTTCTGAAGCGATAGCCAATTGGATCAAAAGAAGGCGCCAACGGTTTCGAACATACGGGGGGGGGCAAAAAAACAACAACAAATCAAACAAGATAATAACAAAACTTAATGATGACGTGGAAATATACAAACTTCGGCTCACTCGCTCGTACTAATTTAGAGTATTTTTTCAAGTCTTCAGTTTGTTGGTATAAATTGTCATCTATAAGGTCGTCACTATATCTTGATTAGAATTGTAAGATTTAATACGCAAAAAATGACAAGAGTTCCATGTTTTGTAAGCTGAAATAAAAAAAAATTTCAGCTCGCTCGCTACGCTCGCTCGCCAAAATCTATCCAAAAAAAAAAGGAAGAGAAAGATAAGAACAAAACGTGACGATGACGCGGACAAAATGACAATGTCTATCGTGTTCACACGTGTCATTTTATATTTAGCAGGAAAAATGTTACACGGAGCAGCGGCTGCAATTTAATTCATTCTGAAGCGATCGCCGATTGGATCAAAAGAGGACGCCAACGCCCGTAGAACGGTTTCGAACATACGTGAGGGGGGGGGGGGGGGGCGCGGAAAAAAAACAAATAAAAACAGATAAGAACATAACGTAATGATGACGCGGAAATATACAAATTTCGGCTCACTCGCTCGTACTAATTTAGAGTATTTTTTCAAGTCCTCAGTTTGTTGGTATAAATCGTTATCTATAAGGTCGTCACGATAGCTTGATTAGAATTGTAAGATTTGATAAGCAAAAAATGACAAGAATTCCAAGTTTTGTAAACTGAAATACAAAATTTTCCGGCTCGCTCGCTGCGCTCGCTCGCCAAAATTTACCAAAAAAAAAAAAAAAAGAAAGAAAGAGATAATAACAAAACGTGATGATGACGCGGAAATATTGTAAGATATGATTAGCAAAAAATGACAAGAATTCCATGTTTTGTAAGCTGAAATGCAAAAATTTTTGGCTCGCTCGCTGCGCTCGCTCGCCACAATTTATCAAAATTCATTACATTTGAATCACCCTCAAAAGACCCCTAATGTATATGTAACTTGTAATGTGTGTATTTTTATATGAAGACGGAAATAAAAGCAAACAAACAAACAAACAAATAAAGTCCCTACCGGAATGGGTATAGGGTTGAACACTTTTTCAGAAATTAGGGGCGCAATTTTCGCGCTTGCCCCGGGCGCCGTTTTCCCTAGATACGCCACTGTCTTAAATTAATGTAATTTGATTGTCATGAGGTTATATTATTATCAACAGTCCACTGCAAAGTCGTTTTGTACACTGAAGAAGAACAATTGACCAAATAATTCGTGTTATGCAGCTACGTCTTTATTACTTGTAACCACGAAAATATCTTCTTTTTGCTTTCAATCATTTACGAGTAATCGCCTAGATTTCTCCGCTAGCTACACTTCCATGACCCAAACTCGTACTGTTATTTGTATAGTGACTATTATACAGAAATAAATAACGGCGTCATCTCTCAGGACAGAAATTAATGTGCAATTAGCATTCCACTTGCAACAAATAATGAAAGCCGTTACAATCTAAAATAAATATACAATCGTATATACACACACATCTCAAGAGATAACGCTCATTTCTTTAAACATGTTAATTGTGTTCCAAACATCATTGCACTTTGAACGGAAAGAGCGTGTCACAACCACACAAGACTAATCATGGCTACACAAAGTAACGTACTTTGTGTCACAGTGTCTTAGAATAAAACAAAATACTGTGATGTTGGCTATTTTCTCCTCAGACTTGTACATATTTACAAATCACCATTTGAGAATCAGATGAGAAGCAGATAAGAACCAAATGTATGAAGTTTACGCCCTATCGTTCCCAAGGCGAGAATAAGTAGTGAATACAATTAATAAAGGTATAGGGTACATGCAGGTAATATGATACTGCAGGTAATATGGCACGCGTGACTTAAAAACCCTTATTACTCCACCTGAACCACTTCCAAAATGCATATTGCGCCATCTATAGTTTTGTATCATCACTGTGCTTAGTTCTTGATGATTTTCCTGCTCGCTGACTGAAAGTTTGGTGAGAATATCACTAAATACTGAAAAGATATGTAAAAATTACAGTATTTTTTAGCCTTGATATAAGATTTGACATTTCACCAATTACACTGGTGTAAGTAAAGTTATTGTGTGTGAAATCAATTCTTTGCATTTTACGTAAGCTCATTGATTGGTTTAACCAAAGAAAGTGTGTTTTGGTCTATGTACTGTACTAAATATGTGTTATATGGCTTCAAAGGGGACCAACAAGACCCAACAAGCTGCAGGTAATATGAGACGTCAATATGGCGGACAGGTTTTATTGACATCTCTGATTTCAAGTGACTTGCCTAATTAGATAGAAGCCAACATCAAAATACCTCATTTTCTTCTCTGACAGTTTTTTTATGTTCAAAGTATATAAAAAATGTATCACAAATTACAACACACAGCTATATGAACATGTATGTAAATTAATATTTGTGTACTTTAGATAGGGTGCTTCCAAATTAATGCCACAATTAATTTGGTGTGCTTTAATCTTTAGTTTAAGTGTTATTTTATATGTGTTAGATACTGTACACGATTACTTCAAACATTTGAATTCACAATTTTCATAGTTTTAACCATAAAAGACTGGGGTCTCAACGTTTTGTGTGATATTTCCGCGGTTTTTATTATTTTTTATTCAATTTTCTTTTTGCAACTGAGCTAGGCCAGGCCTAGCTCAGTTGCAAAAAAAAAAAAGAATAATAAAATATAATAAAATGCCCATCGGGATTATCTTTTTTTCTTTGAACTTTTGTGCAACATTTGATACCTATTTTGTGAAAAATAAAAGTAAACGACCTTTACGTAATAATCTCATGTCCGTAATGAAATCTCATGTCGGCGTCAAATTTGAGAATTTCCGAGATTTGTGTACAAACACACGGAAAATGGCGTTTCATGCTTAAATTCAATTTTTGGCTTAAAATTGTGTTATTTGTCTCAGTTTTAGATAATATTCATATGATATCTATTAAAATTAAATAGTCAAACAACACCAATAGAAAAAAGTCATGAATTTAAGACATAAGATTGTCATTTTAACATTGACACAATGTCTACCATGCACAGTCTCATATTACCTGCACATGCAGGTAATATGAGACTTCTGCGATGATGTCATAATTTGCATATTAACTGTCAACAAAAATATTTGATTGGTGCAAATGCTATATAAAAGGAAGGATGAATAGTTGCTAATTCCCAAAAACAAAGTTTGATGGGTTTCTCTGTATGCATCTTCATGCCATTTATGCAAATGAGCTTAATAGTCTCATATTACCTGCATGTACCCTACAGCTGTACATCACATTGCCAAACTGTGATTTCGCATGAAACCCTTTGTAGACAAGACATGAAATGATACCTCTTGCTTGTACGCAGGTACTGCTGACAGAAATATAATATTGTACATTCCAAGCTGTATCGATCCTTCCAGATTGCAACAAATAAAATGATACACAAGTGCACAAAAGAGACTCTCAGAAAAAAGAAGTAAAAAACAGTAAAACAATCGGACAAGTCGTATGTAGCCGCGATCACATTGGTAAAACTTCGCAAAGTTTATGTCAGCAAAGTTTGAAGTTTTGCTACTGTGACCGCGGCTCTAGTGTGAAGTTAATAACGCCACCAGCGACGAGCTCGATCGTACTCAGCTCTCATGCCAATTACAGCGGTGCTCGAGTACAACGAATGCTATTAAATACACGACTGATGTCCTAAATACTGATGAAAATCTACGTTCTACAGTATGTCCGTTCATTCAACAGACCACTCTTTCAAGTATTCAATGCTATATAAAATCAAGATTCAAATATCATATTCATGTAGAAAGAATAGAAAAAAATTGTGAACCTTGGAACTTATTCGCGAAAAATCATCCATTGTTTTTGGTGAAGAATATGGCAGATACAGTTATCGGGTTGCCTGCATGAAGCCAGGTGGGTGCATTGTTGTGCATTACCTTTTTATCAATATTGATGGAATATCTATCATTTCCATTATGACACTGGTAAGTATTTGAATCAAGTATTGATAAAAAACATGCTAATAATCACCCAAAATATCAGAATTCATTTTCACAGATTTTTCTCTCAGCAAAAAAACAGACCTAACTAACACTCTGTGCATTTCAGGAATGTCAAAATATCAACAAGGACTGAAAACCTGACTCATGTTAAAGTATACAGAAAAGCAATTATTTTGGCTGGATTACAGTGAACACTCATGGAACTCACAGCACCCCATCATTTCACAATCGGGAAGAGCAATAAAAGTACAGATTTTTATTTATGCATCAAAAGAAGAAAAGAAAAAAGAATGTGATCATGATTCATGAAACATTGATGGTAAACAAATTTTCTGTCAGTAGGCAGATTTGCATGGACTAGGTGAGGTTGTATATGTGTGTGTTCATGCGTGTGTGCGCGCGTTTGTGTGTGTGCCATATGAAGGTACATCTGTATGTGCATGTGTGTGTTTATAATGTATGTCTTTATGTGCAGGTATGTGTGTTATATTGACATATACATGTACTTTCAAATATTAGATGCAATGGTCCATTTCGTGTCTCATGTAATCATAATACGTCATACATACATTTTCTTTTCTTTCTTTTTTTCACATGGAATGTATTCGACAACTTAAACTACTACAGAGAACAACAATGCCCTACAGGTATAATAATAAAAACACAAAGGAAAAAAGGACAATATTAGGATTAGGCGATCTAGTTTGCATGTCTAACAGCATGTGAACTTTACGGGTCACACATTGGTGAGCATAAAACTAAAAAACATTAAGCATATTAAAGCAAGGTGATGCTTTATAACAAGTGTTGTTCACAGAATTCAAGTAAAAATTCTAACGTCCATGCTTTCTGTGTATCAGTGTAGAAGGAAGGAAAATGTACTTCACCACAGACCGAATGCCTGACAAGTCTTTAAGCTACGAATAAAGTTAACCTGACCATACTTGATCAAACTTTGAATGTACCCAAAACACATCCTGGGGTCTTGAAAATTAAGTACTGTGGAAACAATTAATACTCCTGTGATGATGACATTTCTATTCCCTTGCTTCATTTTTCAAAGTGACACAACTCCAATCTTGTTTTCATGAATATTACTTAAAAATGCATACAAATTGAAGAAAAATCAACAAAAAAAATCACTTTGTAAAGTGCAGAAAATTCATGTTGAAAACTCTTTGAGCTAGCCCACATCCCATTCTTACTACATAGTTCAAATGAAAAAGATTCCCCCCCCCAAAAAAAAAAAAAAAAAAAACCAACAACAATAGCACTGGCTATGTTTGTATGTCAATGAGAAGCTATTGAAGGGACACTATTTAGTAGAGCTTGGTCTACAGAATTAATTAACCCGTTGAGTGCTTTGAGTAGAAAACCCTATACCAATTAGACAATGTCCAAAGTCCCTGGTAAAGAAAGGCTTAATGAGGGTCACATGACCCGTGCTCTATGCAATTTGACAAGTGTTTATGGAAGCATGTATTAGAACACTAGACAATAGAAATGGGGCGTTGCCAATCTGTTTTTCCTACATCAAACTGGATGAAGCGACTGGCGTGTTGGTCATAGCGAACAGCATGGTGCGGCTGTCAGCACCGCCCTCACAGTTCCCAACTGAACAGGTGGTACTTAATTAACATATCACAGATGCTGGCCCTCAGCGCTGGCAAGGACTGCTGGGAGAAAGAGGGCAAGGATAGAACATTAAATGCAAAACAAAAACTGTAACTGCTAGTACTCACCTAGATCTAATCTCACAGAATTTTAAAGATGAGTCATATGCAAACAGTGCATGAATGTCGCACTTACGATGACATTACAGCAATTAGGATTCAACTGACATATAACATGATACTATATTTCTGCATATTTCTGTTGGGATTATCTCTTAGATTTATCAGCACAAGGCGTCTTACATAATGTAGGCTTGTAATCTTAGTGCTGGTTCATAAAATATAAAGGAACTCCGAGTCATTCATGTTTCAGAATGGAGAAGGAAGTACTGTACTACACACATGCCAGTATCAAAATATCAAAGAGCTTGTAATAAATTTGTGATGATAAATAACGGCAATAACTTTAGAATATGCAATAAAGGAGACAGGGATCCCACGCCATTTGAGAAGCAGAAAGGTGTTAATATCACCATCTATACAGTTAATGCCCTTTTCGCCCTCAAATAAAAGTGTATGTCAAAAAATAATGAGATGGAACCAATGTACAGAAACACATTGATCACGAGAAAGAACACAGGTGCTGACCATGGAATGGTTAAATGGATGAAGAATGATAAACCATAAAGTTGTAAACTTGATTTTTCAAACCACTGAAACTGAAAGGGAAATTGGATGCCATATCACAAATGCAAGCTTGTTTGTTTTTTCTAAAGAATTACAAGGTACAGTACTATGTGAATCAGTTTAGAGAATCTGTACATTATGAGAAATGATTCAATATCAGACATACACTGTAGGCCTACATGAAACTTTGTGTCAGTCCATACATGTATTTGAATATGCATTCCCATTTAGATTCAAGTTTCATTTGCTCTAATAAATATCTAGTACATTATTTTGTATATTGCACAACCATAATTACAGACATATTTCAACATCGATGTGTAACTATTTCAATCCTTACATAAATATTCTCAAGACTGCAAATACCTGTACGTCAACTGATTCTTCCAACTCGAGCCAGAGCACACTGTATTGCATTTATGGCCATTTTGTGAGTGAACAAAACAGGATTTCCATATTCCTTCTGAATGATGATTACACATAAAAAAATCATAAATCTCACTGGGTTTGGGGATTTTGTGGGCCACAGATTATGAGGCACAACTGCAACAAACTTTTCACACAATGAAATCGAGCCTGCAAGTTCAGCTGTATGAGTGAGGCTTTGGCACTGTAGAAACAGAATAACCCTTAAGGGAGAGGTAAAAACTGAAGTAAGTAACTGTCTCACAAGAATGACAGTAAACCGATCGGATACTAACTGTGAATAATACATACTTGAATACTCTGTATTATTTCCATTCACATAGACAATATTTTTGGCAATTAACTTTTTCTGTTCATACAGAACAGTTACAGATAAAATGATGCCTTCATACATGTATATTCACACTCAATTCAAGAGAATAAACCAAATATGCATTATAGATTGTTGTGCAGTCAACAACAAAAACAAAAACAAAAGCAAAAACAAAACAAAACAAAACAAAAAAAGAAGAGGGACTGTTCTTTAAAAAAGACAATAACCCCATCCCCCCCCCCCAAAAAAAAAAATGCATTCTTAAGTTATACAGTACACATGTGAAAGATACACATGACTTTTGAAAGTAACATCATGCTTAAAACAGTAACATCTGATGACTTATATGCTACAAAACACTAAATGCTTATATGTCATGAAAGGCATTTCACAATTCCCATTACATTAAATATGTGAGGATCTTTCATTTAATATGGCATTGCACTGAAGTATATTAGCAATCCCATAAGTTAAATATGAAATTAAACTGAAAGCACAGTCATGAATAAACTTAATCCTGTGCCTTAAAAATTTCACAGGAGATAGAATATGGACTCAAATATATTTTTCATCTCTTTATAACATTTGCTATATAACTGGTGACTACCTACTAGTACATTGAAAGCCACATCACATATGCAGCAAGCATCTACAATATTATGAACACATTGCATTGTGAATACATAAAGATACATTTGGAATACATCACCCTTTCCAGTTTAAAAGGATTCAAGGCTCAACAATATGTAGTACTTTTATTTATTTTTTTACAATAACTTTTTTCCTCTCCTACGCAAAGACTCAGAAAGTTGACTCAAATTCGTAGCATTTTGCATGTTTGTCTGTGCTTACATACTCTTGCTTTAAAATGCATCTGAGAGAGAGAGAGAGAGAGAGGGAGGGAGAGATCATTGCGTCAACAAAATCCCTTTAGAGTAAGATGAACACTTGTCAGTAATTGCTGACAAAGGTTTGTTGTTGTTTTTTTCTACCATTTTCTGTTAAATATTGGGTGCATTTTTTCCCCTTCAGAAGAGTTTTTGTATGCTACACAATCAGCCAAGGCCATGCTATCATGAAATAAAAGAAATAATTTCTGCAGTGATGAGTTTTAATAGTTCTATGTGTGCATGTACACATGAATACCTTTTGAGTCAAACATTAAAACATCCCCACTCAATAAACAGACTGTACACATCTTGATATTTGAATATACCAAGTAAACATGTGAATTCAGCTATCATCGGTGGCAGATCCAGGAGGAAGCGCACCGGGTGCCTCCTCTATCTTTTGTTAAAAAGCAAAAGAAATAAAAAGAAAAAATGGGGAAGGGGTGCGTGCACCCCCCCCCCCCCTTTAATTTTGTATTTAAAAGGTGCACCCTCTTTACGGAATTCCTGGATCCACCCCTGATCATTGTAACCAAATTTGATAGTCCTGAATCCCTTTTGGGTCCACAGTTCTGTCACCTTCAACTGCACCATGCAGAAAGGGGGTATTTTCTACTCGGAAGGCTTGCAGCTGTATCGCTTGGCATTGTTGATAAAGAACGGTGTGCATTCTCATACACAACCACCAATCACAAACATTGTCTAGCTAACTTTACAACATGTGACTTCTTCTGAAAGTGATTTTAAAATGGAATGTGGTGACATTACTGTCTGCCTATGCAAAGAAATTATTACAGGTTACTGGAATGCATTCTTAAATAATATCCTAGGTATTAAAATGACATCTTCATACAATTGTATATCGCTATAACCTTGTAATTACAGAATACACAGAAAATGACTTCCAGAACCTGGGTATACGTCCTCATTACTTCATGGAAAGCTATAAGAGGCAGTTAAGTTAAATCAAATGGCCCACTTTCATCATACACTCACACTTCATACTTATTTCATCAACCCAAGTTATATGATAACCAGAAAGCTTCCTGGAGGCTTGCCTGACATAGCACTGACTACTGTGTGCACCTGACAACCTAGCTGGAGAGAGATCTTCACCTGCATAGAGTACCAAAATGTGATATCATAACCATTCATCGCCATGGAAACTGGTTCTACACAACCTTACTGCCTGGTGCAATCTGTGAATGCTATTGTTGCCAACCATGTGACCATGCTTGCACCTGGTTCCAACCCAAGCTATAACAAAAGACTGTGACATCATGACTTTGGTACTCTATTAAACAGGTGAGAAACAAATGTTGTATAGCTTGCTATGATGAAGTATGCATAAATTTGAATACATTATGGACTCTCCTATTGTGGCTGTAGATGCCAGTTCCACACACAGTATGCATTCCACTCAATTGCAAAAGGTAGCAACTGTTTAACTTATACACTAATTAACCCTGAAGAAGTACACTATCTTTGTACAACCACTGAATTCTTGGCATACTAGTATTCACCTGTACAACACACACCACGATGACTGTTCAAAACAAGAGGGGAAGAAAATGGGAGAGGGTCAATGTACCATTACTAGTCCTGAGCAGCAGATCGCACTTACTCTACAGTTAGCAACCTTCTGGTTCCAACTGACACGATACTTCACGGTTACAGAAAAAATTCTCCCAAGATGTGCCACATTTGCAACTTATTTGTTCATTGTTGCAGGGCAAATGTAATTTCTGCCTCTCATGGACAAAATTGTTTCCTTTTTTTCTTTTACTGATTCAGATGGCAGTTACTTAGCTCACAGTTAATGTCAGACATTCCAACAATATGTCATTCAAGAAAGGAGCATATCTCAAAATACATGTTAACAAAATCTGTGACTCTGTGCCTTGATCTATTACGCATGTAAGAAATTGAACATATCTGCTGTCCCAATACTTCCTCCGTTCCATACTGGATGCTGAAAAACCCATAGACTTATTATGTGGGCCACCAGGTTCCCGTACTGAAAGGGTTAATACATTGTCTGTTAGATTTGAAGACAAATATACTCTGTGCATTACAGTATGTCTTTAGTAAAAATTACAGGATCTTCGGCAAAATTTATACTGAAAATTAGTGGAATAGAATACTTAGGAACATGACACCAGTGGTAAAATGTGTATCCTTAAAAGCACCGACATTGTGGTTTCTCATTGTAAAATGAACAGTGAAGTTTAAAGCCATCTTGGTCTCACTTGAGGCAGGCCAGGTGATTGGCCCATTAATTCACAGGTGGAAACACATTCCTCAATTTCTATCAGCTTTTTTCTCCAGGGACCTTTCACAATCACCACATGTTCTACACAATGCTATATTGATTTTTGTTTGTTTGTTTGTTTTTAAAGACAAAAAGTGTGAAGCGTTCAAACAATTAAAAAGAAATCAACAATGACAAGATTGGCAACTTGCCAAGCGCCCAAGGTGAACAATCTACAAGATTCACCTGTTTCTCTGGGCATTCCTCTGTGTTTACAAGACTGTTGGCTTTACATCAGATGGATAGGAAATTCATGGCATAATTCTTATGTTACTGTTTGTTTTGCATTAGCTGTTTTTTTAAGCTAAAGAATAGTCATGGCAAAGTGATTAACTCTTTATCACCACTGGCCTTCGATTTTGTTGGCAAGCAGCCAAGGCAATTTGCACTATAACTTTCCCCTTGTTCATAAAAAGAGCACTGCACTAAGAAAACAGTTAAAGTACTTTGAAGGGGAAGTATTTAATCGTCTTGTCAAACTTGATATACTATGATAGTCGCTAGTTCAGAGAAAGCTGACAGGGACACGCTTGGCAAGAGATGATCAAAACAGAATGGCATAAACAAAAAGTAGGATGGAGAGGGAGGGGGAGGAGGGAAATTCCTGAATTTTCAGCTATCAGTTTTAAAACTTGCATGCAATTTTTGTGACATGCCTTGCTGAGGTAATCAATGCATACTGACTCTACATAATTTCAAACAAAGAGTCCTGATTGGTCAAAGTGCCTTGGGAGCCTGACTCCACCCACTTTGCAAGTTTCTCTTAATCACGATAGGTGCATTATGGCAACATACTACATTTTTCTTTTCTTTATTACCCCGAGTCAGCTATTACACCATTTCTTGGAATTCACGTAAGGTAGAATGGAGATATAAATCAACACAACACAGTGCAGGAAATCAACAGAACATGGTGCCCTTGAAAGTTTGATCACACAATCACACACAGCTTAAGGACAAATTCAGTTATAAAAGCATTAAAAGCATGAAAACAAATTACCAGGGAATGTTGTCTTTGATACACACATGGATAGGTTCCATCGTGATAGCATAGTGCAATGGCAAGTGCAGCTGCTTACAGCACTCTCTACCAATGATAAACACTAAATGTGTACCCCATTCCATTCCGCTGAGTGGATTTTGCATGTGCAAACACATTTTGGCAAGGGAGGGTGAATAAGCTTTTCAAACTCCACTGTTCAATGCACCATGAACATTCTCCTTGACAAAATTTGTTTATCCCTTATGACCGCCCCCCCCCCCCCTTCAAAACAATTTTTTTTTTTTTCAATACTGAAGCTCTGGATCTTATTTTTCATCTAATTATTTATTTTTGTTGTTGTTCTTTGCTCACGTGGCTCTGACAGGTGTATGAAATGGGTGATACAACAAAAAGTGAGCATTTACTGTTTAGAAGGTCTAAAAATAGAATCCATTGCTACCAGGAGTGGTGGGGTGACTGCATTCTGATACAGGAATTCAGGACACGGGTTTGACATTTTGTCCAACCAGCATGGAAATTGTTCCAGCACCTACCGTTCCGACCAATGTTACCTGAGTTCACCCTACACACTCTATTAGGATATTGCTACAATGACATAGAATTCAGCATTGTCAATGACGTTTTTGACAAAGCTGCTACCCTAACAGGGCGACCTCCTCTGCTTTTGAAATCTAAGGGAATCGTAAAATAAGTAAATGGACTTCACACATGGCACCGAAAGATATGAGAATGCTTGCAAAGCAATACTAATCCTCTCTTAGCATGCAAATATGGAATGTGTGAAAATTGCAACAACAAAAAAAAATACCTTGGCAGTTTCTGGTAATGACTCTATGAACAGAAGGGCCACAGACATTGACATAGATATTTTCTGCATTCAACTGTAATTTTTATGGTGCTGATTTTCTTTTTTAAAGAAGCAAAAAATATTTTGCTTGGTTTGGCAGTGTACACTTATTAAACTGTGGCAGTCGGGAGTGGTCTTTCTGCTAAAATCTTGAGGCATAAGCCATAAAGCTATGTTTTTAAAAAGGCAAACTGTTCTGTTTTACGGCATAAACATCCTTCACAATTATCTACAATCATATCTAAATGGGCTACTCTGCTTTTGAGGTCGTATGTACCGCTGAGGAAAAGAATCTTTTGCAAAGAAATAAGTCATCAACATACTTCTGAAAGTTGCAATTGTATGGCTTACATGGAAGTCTATCCCATCTATGTAATCTCGGTTGTGTGAGAACTCACTTTTCGAATCCGGCAACTCGGAACTTAGCAGTGTGGAACAAGTACTTCATAGCTTTCCATTGAATTTCTCATAATGATATCAGACATCTTTGAGCCCCCCCCCCCCGGAAATGTCTACATTTCTGTACTGTCTACGGAGTAGTATATAGCCACAAACTAAATTCTAATGGTGATTGGACAGTGATGGTACATTGGGTGTGATATCTGGGCACTGAAAACCTCACCCATATCTTTATGACTTTCCCACTCAGATTAAAATAAAAAAGAAAGAAAAAGAAAAACGGAGGGAAAATATTAGAGAGAAACAGATACTCACGCAATTTAACTTTGTACCAAATATGCCGCTAGCTGCGTGGCTCGGCACGTGGGAGTCATTGTTGTTATGCCACTATGGGCAACTCATTTCCTCCCGGCAATACTGCACCCTGCCTACACCAAGCCCATCTTTCATTCTTATAAATAAACTTAGAATCAAATTTCACATGTAACATAACCCCTAAAAATACATACATTTGATTTCCTGACATCACTAGCAGAGGATGTTGCATGATAGGGATAAAAAAAGGGGAGAAGCCTTGATAGAATTTTTCCTTCGTGGAGAGGCGAAAAAGTATCGATGAAATTGAAGAAGACGTTTCGCGTTTTCTCATCACCTTGGCCGCAGACTGATCATAAATTGTTATGGCGTGACTGTAAGTGGTCTGGCACCCTGCCATGATGCGGGCATCCTGTCTTACAAGTCTCATGTTGGGACTCCCGCAGGAAACACGTCCCGATTGTCATCTCTCCCCACTGCCCGCCAGCCCTCCGGACAGAGAAATCCCCGACTAGGGAAGGAAAGCATCGCAAAAACGACTCTTCCACTCCAAGATAAAATATATTAACTCCTATCCTTCCTTTTATATCAAAATCACCCAAGGGTACCTATTATCCCTACTTATTTTGTTCTTCCTAGGAATTCAGTAACAGAGAAGAAAAAACAAAAAAATCAAACAGACAAGATATAAAGAGTGGGTAGGGTCCAGCTATCTTTTACTTCCTTGATGGCGATGACATAGCTGAGTCATTGGCTGTTTTTAATATGCATCATGACAACAAACTCAACGAAATCAAATTTTCATGTGATGCCCTGAAGGGGCCTAGTCCTATCCAACCGTTGAATTGACTGGTTTTGCTTTCGAACAGATGGGAGATGTCAGTCAGAGTTTCCTTCTCCACTCGTCTGATGATCTTGAAGGTGCATCCCTCTCTCATGGAAGCCTTCTGGCTTTCATGATTTTGTGTGACATTTCTTCTACATGAGGTTCAAAAGGTCAATTCCTGTTTGTTTTGCATTTCGGTCTTTTTTTTTCCCCAGCAAATAGAATTTAAGTTAAACAGCACAAATTCAGCTAATGATGAAATGGAAAATGCTTTTTCATATTATTCCTCTTGCATGCTTAAAGCATTTTCCAGTTGTTAAAACATAGAGGGTATCCATTACCAGGGAAGGGCATTACTGGACGCTCTAAACCCATGGTCCATTCAGTTGCTGGAGTGAGTTAATCAATTCTGACTAATCTCTGTACACGGATTTCAAATTCCCTGATAACCTGAGGAGGGAAACCCTAGATATGCTATCCTCTGGATTCTTATCATCAAAATGAGATATATACATGTACCTCAGTAGAACAGGTGCACTACAGCCAGTGCTGATAAGCAAAGCACCACGAAGGTTACTTTCTTTTTAAAATAGTTCTTCCTTTTACATTTCACAATCACGAGGGTTCAAATTCAAACAGGAAGTACAGTATGCGGCAGGTTATGCATTTGACTAGCTGGCAAGCTCTGAGCCATGAGACATATATATATCTATCTACAGAGAGAGATATATATAGAGAAAAGACCCAACACACAAATCCCCAAATACTGCACAAATCAAAAGCTTAATCACCGACACTCAGTGACAAAGTTCATGGCACGTACATTGTGTGCAGTCATGCATAAACTCAAAGTCATGGTAATGGTGGTGGTGAATGAAAACATTAATGAACTGTCTAGGCAAAAGCCACAAAAGAGTAAACTGTTACATTCCATGAGCATTAGAACAATGGTCATTAGAGCCGGCATGGAAACAGACACCAATACGAATAAACATTTTGTTAAAACAAGTCTGCTTCTCAAAAAAGACAGGTGAATTCCTTCCCTACACCACGTATTAACACCACCGCAGTTGTTACAAAGTGTGACACAAGTCTCCAGACACGAAGAAAAGTAAATCCTCATCTACTCCCCGTTCTTGTTAATTCATAGAGGGGATGTACGCGTGCAGTGATGATCGACTCCCACTCGAAAAGTTCACAGGTCATATATAAATGACAAAGGTTAGAGTTCAGAGGTTAAAGGTCCCAGCTGAAGAGGTGGTGCTTGATGAGCATGTCTTGAACGCTGTCTTTGAGCGACTTTTGGCTCTACGGGAAGGATGGATGCGAGAGGAGAAGAGGAAGAAGAAAATCAAAAGATGAATGGTCGTGTGAGCTAGCATAGAAGGGAATGAGCAATTCTCAGTTTTAATCTGATTCCATAGCAACCACACACACACACACAAAAAAAAAGACAAGCATTTGGCTTCTTCTGACTATTCCTATACTCAAGCAGCAAATAGACACACAAACTCCTTTATGATTATTCTTGAAAATATCATTCTGATATGGGGGTGGGAAACATATCTAGTACACAATTCTATTTGCCAGTATTTTTATTTTTATCTTTTTTATATTTTCATCTCTTCTTTTCATGCTACATTGTACATTTGGGTCATTTTGGGGTTAGGTAAAGAATCACTTCTGCATTAGAATACCTTCATCACAAAAAAGTAACTTTTTTTTTCAATTAAGTGATGAATCGTGAAACTAGGAGTAGTGCATCAAGGGAAAACATCTACTTGGAAAGAAGATATTTTGATCTTAATTGGCATCTAATCTGGCAGTGCCTTGAGTATCAAGAATCAACAGCCAAAGAGTTATGTGTGTTGTCCATGGAATCAGTCAAAACACAGAATGTTCAATCCTCTCTGCCCAATCCACACACAAAATAAATACAAAATGATGATATGAGAAAACCCAAAAGGCCCTTAAAAACTGAAAACATCCCTCAAGAACTCATTTCATACAGAAAGAGACGCAAAATGAAATTTCCCTTGAGGAACTTGCTGCGTTAAAAGAAGGGCCTCAAATCAAAATGTTGTCAATAAGTAAGGGAAAAAAAAAGGGGTAAGTTTGAACAACAGCCGACACATGATGATTCAGTACACAAAAGATCCTGACTTCCAGGAAGAAATTTTCCTATTGAATCTCTCTGCCAAGGAATTGAGTTGCTAACTTAGAAATGCTCTTTGTGTGTTTTGCTCTTGAAAAAACTCCTGATGTGCACATGTTCCCTGGTGTCATGTTAGGAACACTCTTTATACTGTGCTTAGTTCTGGTTCTGGTTCTGGTTTCAACATGTTCCTTGGAGGCATTTTGTACCATGACTCTGCTAATTGCATTTTGAGGATGGAACATCTTTACATTCCCACATTCTTGAGTTTGCCAAAAGCCTCTCCCTTCATCAAAAAGAAATAAATATTTCCTCAAGAATAGATCTTTATCTTGTCCTTATCCTGACAATGAAAAATGAAACTTCTTTACATCAGGCAAAGTTCATTTGCTTTGAGTCACGGGGAACCCCACCGTTTATACTTTATCAACATTCCAATCATATCAACATTCCAATCAGTCGTGTTCATTGCTTGTGTTCTACAACATCGACCACTTTCGTTTTCATTTCATTTTACTGCTGGACTATTTAAAACTGTGCATGCCCTCAAGGGAAATTAAACTTATCAGATGTACAGTTTAAGACAGACAATAGCTTCGCACTTAGGAAGGAAAGACAAAAATAAAACATCTTGTCATATGACTGGTGCAAATATAATGGAATAAAACAATATATCAAATTCCACCATTCAAGCGAAAAGAAAAGAAAATGCAGATTTCATGACATTCATTGCAGGAGATAGGGCATATCCAATCTAAGAACTGTACGTCATGAATTGCATACAAGCACACCTCATATGTGAAAAGTGCTCACAGGTAGTTGAACAAAATAGCAAAGAATACAGTAGAATACAGAATACAATGAAACCCATGGGATATGATGTCAGTGTAAAGTTGGACACTCAATAGGTCCACATAAAAAAAAAAAGAGAGTTATGGACATTAATTGACCAAAGGTATAGTATATCCAATCAACCATGTAGTAAGATGGAATATCATATGTAATTACTATGAATGCACAAAATGAACATTATTCTAGTCTTAGTAAAAGAGAGGAGACTGGTCAAGGTGAAAGATGACAAAAGTTAGATACAACAGCAAAACAGCTCACATGCAGACGAATATGAAATAAATACATATCATTAGATGCGGCAGAGTATAGCCAAGGTTCAAGATGTCAAATTTTGAAGCATGATATCCTATCAAAGCTTTGATAATATACAACTGTATTTCTAAACTGATATATTTCAATCAAAGAAATTGGAGAAAGAGCTTGAAATAGACAAAACTTTCCAAACCATCAATATTTGGACTTTTACTAGTGACTGCTATAACTTCTTTTTTTTTCTGGAGTTAAATTTCCTTCAGCACCTGTTGAACTCAGCATTCGTTTACCTTGGACAATAACTGATTGAATGCCAACCTCTAAAAATCATCAATTTGTCTGGAAGAATGTGAAATAGCACAGGCATTGGTTGTATTTGGTAGTGTGATTTAGTTATGAATAAACTTCTGAGAGCAAAATTGCCTCATGACCACTTCATCTGCAAAGCTAAAAAATTAGTATGTTTCTATTCAACATGCCTTCAATTTCACAGAATTTGATGTGTTTGGCCCAAGGTATGAGTATGACAGCACAAATCTGTCCATATTTCTAGCATGTTTTGACATAAAACTGAAATTAATTTGCCATTGTTCCAGCAGATGTGAGTTACCCCTTTTTTACAAGCTCTGCTTCTTTTGGGGTCCCAAACCATTCATTATTCTTAAAGGGACTGTACAGTACTGGTTGAGGTAGGGATTCATGTTTTGAACATTCCTAAGTGAGATAATGAAAAGCCTCTTATGAAATATGAAAGAGCATGTAATTTTAAGAAGGATTCAACATTTATTTGATGAAAATTGTTTTTCAAATGGCTGAGATATCCAAAAAAGTGCTAATAATAAAAGGCGACATGCCCCAACTTTATTAGTATATCTTTGTTTCACCTTGTTTTTGGATATCTCAGCCATTTCAAAACCGATTTTCATCAAATAAACTTTTGATACCCCTTAGAACTGCATGCTCTTTGACATCTCATAGAGTGGTTTCTGAATATCTCACAAAACATTAAAAGCTAAATCTTCACCTCGACCAGAACTGTACACACCCTTTAATGCTGTATCCTTTTGTAAAATGTCAAATGTTTAATGAATTGGTTAAATAAACTTGAACTTGAACTTGCTCTTCTGGAGGCCTTTGTGAGACAAAAAGACAGCCTCTTATTCATTTACGATTGTACCTCACATTTTCGTTTAAAATGTGTAAAGCATTGTGAAGAGCTTTTGCAGCACTTTGGAGTACAGAAGGGACAATTTTAGCCATAAAATGTGGACAAGATGCCTGAAGCAGCATTGAAGAATGAGGCAGCCTGCATCCAATGCTATTTGCTTTGGATAAACTTTCTTTGACACTGCCATGATATAATTCCATACCGTGTAGAATGATGACACTTCTGCATTCTTTTTGTTACTGAACAACATCATGCTGGTAAATATCATGCATAATATGTTTCTATTATGCATATGCAGTCATTTATATGTGCAGCATGAACAGTGCCATGAAACTCCTTCAGAAATGTTTATTTCCGCAAGGGTATCCAGGCATTTTGACTCTGTCAAGTGTAATTGACGTTGTTGCACACAGTAAATAGCTTTGGACTGATTATGTGTTATAATGGATGCTTTTATAAAAAAAAAATAGGTTTTTACACATGCATTTCTTACCTGATTGACGATGTAGCAAGTATTAACTGGAGTGTATGCTGTTATTCAAATACCATCACCCATATTGCCACTACCGACAGATTATAGTATATCATGTTGGCATGCAAAACAAAAGAATACTGACTAAGCAAACCAAATTGATACATTTTTTCTAAATCTACTTCTCCTCTAAATACTGATTTTTTTATTTTCATGCTGGGAGCTGCAAAGAATTCTAATGGCTTTGTTGGAGTAGCCAAGCATGAGAAAGGCAGACTGTTGCCATAGTTACCTGAGGCAGATTAGGCGACCGCGACCATATCTGCAGAAAAATGAGAAAATGTTGTCACCATTCTCCCTCCGCTTTCACTCATTTCTTTTCCTTGTTAGTTTAGAGGTGGGTTTATTTTATTTTATCATTATTATTGTTTTTTTTTTCGGGGGGGGGGGGGGCTTTTTTGTTATTGATGTTTTTTTTTTTTTCAGTTAGCATACAATACTTGTAGGTAAGATATAGCAAAAGAAAAGTTATTCTATGTATCACACGAAGGCTGATTTTCAATGGGCAGCAAACAACACACTGCACTTGTGACATACCTGGGCCCCGTTTTATCAAAAGATAAAATCGATTTTAAATTTCCCTACCACACAGTCTGCCATAGACTTAGAGTTGAAATCAACTATATAATCAATTTTAACTCTTCATAAAACAGAGCCCAGCACACATTGACAATGAATCATCTTAACTCACATCCCACTCATAAATATTGATCAAGTCGAGAATCACGATTTGTGATTTGTAAGAAGGTCCATGATCTATTCAGAAAGCTGCCACCAAAAGCTATTTTGTTCTGTGTTTGCTATGACAAATACTTTCACTTGAAATGTCGTATTCTTTTTTTTTTCTGAATCATCTCTTCTAATAAGAAGAGTAAAGTAAGAATGGCAGTTGTTGACAGATGAGTATATAACAAATGAAATTGTGCAAATGTACTGTGTAGATAGATATGTGATACAGAAGAGTACTGTTGAAGCCTGTATACTGATGGACCAGGTACCCATCCCACCCTTCAACTTCAGTAAAATAGCAAAAACATTGTTTTAAAAATTGCTGTGGTACAAGAGCAATAAAAAATTAATGACAAAATGAATAGGAAAAAAAGAGAACATTTGATGGAAAACAGACATATATTAAAGAAAAAGACCAAAATCAAACATGTACATAAATCTGATGTTGAAGCTGCTGAGCACCTCTGATTGGCCAGTGTAGATCATGTGACCGTAGTATCAGTCCAGGTAAAAGTCTTTATCAGCTGTTTAGTGTGAATGTTCAAAATTTCAAATTTTCTTTGAAATAACAATTTCCTTCAAAAATCCTATTTACCAATCAGATATTTCATATGGGACACACAAAATTTGTCATTAAAGTTCTTACAGTAACATAAAAAGCATAATTATCATGGCAATTACCCTCTGAGGACAATTACGTCCTGGGATGTTTACATAAAATATGGTACAAATATCAACTTACAAGATATTAATGACAGAGGACTAGAGCATTTACAGGGAAAAACAGCAAAAGAGCCTATTCAGGCAAGAATTCTACACAAAAGAATTGACTGTACTTGATTTTGCTTAGAAAGGGCAAACTGACTAAATTTCTTAAACAAGCAAGCTATTGCAAGAGGCCAAAGAGTTTCTTGCAGTCATGGATTTCATATAAAAATGCAAGAAAAATGGCAGGTCTTTGATTATACAGGACAAGCATCAAGAATTTCCCAGAATATTAGTATTGGCTGAGAAGGGCTTCAGCTAGTGTACCTGATTTTGATCGCATACTTGACATTTCTTATTCCCTTTGTCAAAGCACCTCAGCATATGAAAACCCTCATTAATATAACAAGAATTGTATCAACAAAATAAACTAAAAAGACTAAAGAGATTATACCCAAATTCTATGAGAATTGCTCTTGGTAGCAAAAAAAACAAAAAAATAAATAAAATAAATAAAAAATACAAAAGCCAAATTTAACTTATTGTTATAATTGACCATTAACAGCTGCCAGATTTCTGTTAGTGTACCCATCAGCAACTACGAATGATTTGAAGAGGCAGGATTTCAAAGAGTTAAGCTATGGGTTTACTCCATGTCTTGAACAAAATGGGCACCAGATTCCTTCTGTCAAGGTATTTTTCATTATTTGAAAAATGTCCAGAGAACGCCTTTATATACATCTTGGGACAATACATCAACACAACGACAAGTACAACACATATATGGAAAGACCAGAAGATCATAAAGGAGAAAGAGGTCAAAGGTTAAGGGCAATAGCCCTCATTGGCATTCCATCCTTTCTTCCATAAAAATATGACCTGTCAGAATATCTGTTTTGCTGCTATAAGGTCACAGTTTTGAAGCCTAACAACAAGATTCCCTGCAGGAGAAAGTATTGCTGTCCCCAAACAATTTATTTTTTTTTTTAAGTCTCATTGAAGAGGAGCTTGAAACCAATGTTTGAATTATCATGGTCAGAAGAATAACTAAAAATCCTAAAAGGCATCATTTTCTTCCACAAAGTTTATCAGCATTTAGTATCAAAAACTTCAAAGGGAATGAAAAGGAAGAGGTGAAGGGCTTCTGGCATTTCAAGGATGTCAGGATATTTTCTTCATAGTTGTCATTGCCTCAGTAGATGTATGGATCAGTACATGACGAGAAATTTGGGTTGTGTCAAAACAGTAATCTGTAAGTGCTACAGTACTTTCTTCACATGACCATCTTACGCTTTTCTTGAAATCTTGGAGGAGAACCAAGCTTGTGTGTAGATTAGACTATTAAACATATCATTCTCTCTATTCCCCTGTGTGTTCTGCAAATGAGGGCTAGGATCCTTGCTGGTTACTGACAAGTTGCCTGAGAGAAATGCCACCAAAAAAGAGCAAGAGCAATAGAAAAATACCCACAGGGCACTGTCCAGTTAGGACAGGTTGTGTACTTACGTCCTTCTTCAAGGGAAGCTCCCAGTCCTGTGAGAGGCTGAAGGCAAACTTGGAGAGGATTCTCAGCTCACACTTGATCTGCACCCAGCCGGGGCTGCGCAGGAAGGACCATGGGTGGTACCACTTCTCAACCACGCTGTCACAAGAGCACAGCGTCTCCAGCCATAGGTGGAGGACTTGCTCACTGTGGGTGCAGGGATGGGGAGGAGAGAAGAGTGGAGGAGGAGGAGGAGGGGGAGGGGGAAGAGGAGGGGGAGGAGGAGGAGGAGGAGGGAGAGGGGGAGGGGGAGGAGGAGGATGAGGGGAAGAGTAAAAGGAGGAGGAGGAGGGGAGAAGGAGGAGGAGGAGGGGCAGGAGGGAGGGGCAGGAGGGAGAGGGGAAGGAAGGGAGGAGGGGGAGGAGAGAGGAGGAGGGGCAGGAGGAGAGGAGGAGGGGGAGGAGGAGGGGCAGGAGGAGGAGGGGAGGAGGGAGAGGGGGAGGAGGGAGAGGGGGAGGAAGAGGGGAGGGAAGGAGGAGGAGGAGGAGGGAGGAGGAAGAGGTGGAGGAAAAAAGACAGTATGGAAAGGAAGGGAGAGGGGAAAGGGAAGAAGGGATGGAAAGAAGGTAGTGGAAGAAAAAGAGGAGAAGAGGGGTTGGAAGAGGCAAGACAGGGAATAGTTAAGATGGGTAGAAGAGAATGAAGAAAGATGGTGATGAGGAAGAAAGGGGGAGAGAGTGAGGGTGGGAAGGAGAGTCACGAACAAGAAGAGAGAGCGGGGGGGGGGTGGGGGGTGGGGGGTGGGGGAGATATGGAGAGAAGAAAAAAAATAGAGAATAGAAAATAAAGGGGAAGAAAGGTTAGTTAACCTGTTTATCCACATCCGGTCTGATCATGCAAACATACAAAGATATCAGTGCAGATAACTCTTTCAGCTGCATAAAGACACTAAAATCCCCAAATCATGCCCCTTCCTGTACAAGTATTACATTCATCATATCCAGGTGTTGGTTATGGGCTTGAAGAGACATTTCAACTCCTGCTTTAACACAGTATCATGGCAGGAATCCTGCCATTGTGGTGAAATATCACGACTAGGAAATAAAGCTGAAACTATCTTTTCCCCTTTTCATTCAATAAACTCAGCACTACCAGTGCACTGAAAATATCTTGACTACACCTTCAAGAACTTAATTTGTTCATATTCTCAATAATAATGCTTCCTCTCATCTTTAAGCTACCACAGTCTCACATTACCCAAGGGCACTGAAGTAACTTTGGATGGTAAGCTAACTGATTTACTGTCATCAATTGAATCCTAATTTCCTCATCACTTATCTGATTTCACACAAATCTTCATTTCAGTGAACTACAATGTTCATCTCACTCTTGTGTTGTTGGCCGTAACCATTTTGATAGATGTCCTCATGGAAAATACTCACTTGAGCCCCAGACAGGCCAATGACCGGAACTTGACGTCCATCTGGGCATGGGCAAGGTCATGGGTCAGGTTCACGGCCTGGACTGACCGGTAGAGCAACTCCTCTGGGGTCAACACCTTTCCGTCCTCATCCAACCTGCAGAGGCAGAAGGCAACAAGTACAAATTTTGAGCAAACTTGGATTGAGACAGCACTGCTACTATGCAAATAATAATTTTAAAAAAAATGTAGCACCTGTGTAGCTATAGACATGAGTAAACTCAGTAAAGTGCCCAATTTGTGAGTGTTATTGTGGAACTGTAATTGCCTTTTATTTGAGAGGAACTCCTTCATTCACGTAAAAAGACCAGAAACAAAATAAAAATATATATAAATATGGAAAACAGAGTCTAAAGGAATCCTTCGCATAGTTGATCTGTTAGCACAAAAAATAATACAATCTATGTGGTGATTCAACTTTGAACTCACCACTCTTGTATTACGGCTGAATGCTCTACATGCAATCTATATACTGCACAAACACAAAACAAAGGTGAAGTATTGTATATGACACACAAGAAATCTCTGTGGTAATTACAATTTTCAATGTGAACAACCTTGCTTGGAGTCAGATTATTATCTCATTGCCTGTAAAACACATCCCAGCATTATGTTTACGTACCTGTATGTCTTACATAGCACCAATCTGGAGTACACAGATTCAAAGTCCCTCTCAACCTCCTTGGCACTCGCCTGGGCAGGGAGAACAATCAGAATGTGTTTGGGAATGGTGGGTTGTGTCTACACAGAAGAGGCCTTGAAGAACGTCTCAAGTAAACAGACACATTGTCACGACTTAACAAAGATGGGTTTAAATAAAATCCATGGTTTAGAGTCAGTCCATGAACTAAAACAAATGCAAAATAAGCATACCCTTCACATGCACGTATCAACACATTTACTTTTGGATATGTTGTCTGTTTGCATATGCAACGATCTGTCACGCACATCTACGCAGATGCAAATTTGCCTAATCCATGGCAGAAATCCAAACTACCTTTGTGAATTTAGGCAATTAAGGCTCATGTGGTAGACCAGAAAATGACTGTAAAAATAACTGCTATGTGAACTAACAATGTACAAACACAGATATAATACAGATGATCATTAAGTAAGGGACAACCCCTACATTGCATAACGTTGGAGGTTTAGGAATGACACTGTTACGTGTAAAGTAAATCTCATTATTGACCAAAATCAGTCGTTTCAGCAATGTCACTCCTGACAATCACAAGTGTCTAGTGTTGTTATATGGTGCAGATATAATAAGAGAAGCCATAAACACATGTAGATGTGTCATAATGTAGACATGTTTTGCACTGATTTCAGCAAGTTGTTTAAAAAAAAAAATGGTTTCATACATATGTCAGTGACATATAACAAAATGTATTAAAAAGCGGTCACAGTTCAAACCTCTTGATACTATGCATGTGCAGAGTGCTACTATCGAGGCAACTAAAGACTCACTGATGGGCAAGTGAAATAAATGGGCACCTGCCCATTATTAATCCCACTGGAGACAAGTATGCTCTAGGCAGGTGCCTATGGGAAATGTGTGTTACAACAAAATTAGCTTGTCCTCAATAGGGTTATAAGTATGGAGTCCTTGCCTGAATACTCATTACAGCAAGCAGGGGAAAGAGTTTTTGCAATTTCCTGCTGTGATTCCTACAAATCCTACTCATTCTTGAACTCACTTGTGGATTCACCCTTTCACCATTAAGGCTTAACTTTTACAGAAATGGTTCTTCTCTTTAAACCCTATCTGTGCCACAGACTTGGGGCAGTGTGGACAATACTATGGACTTTTCTGCGTCAATCAGTACTCACAGGAACACGCACAATCCGGGGGTAAATAAGGATCATGAAATTGAGAAGCAGCATTTCATAAATGTACTCGACAAGAACTTTTTGATTATGAATTGACTTGATTGGCACAATCAGCGTTCAGAAAGAAGAAAAGAAATACACCTCAAACACCCTTTCGAGGCAGAGGCATTAAAATAATAGAAAGTGAAGCTAGGGGGCACTGAATATAATGTAGAAGATATAAGAACATGGATGCTCCATCCATGGCAGAGGTGAAGTCCATAGAGTGGTATAACAAAGAGGCTTGCTTTATTAGCCTCACTGTCCATCAATGGGCCTCTCCTCATCACAGCTACATTGTAGTATGCTAAATTCTTGGAGAATTCTCAAAATCTATTCTGGGAAACAGCAGCTAAATACAGCCCTTCATCTTTGTCACCCTCATCCCCAAATGCATCAGTGTCCTTAAGACACTCTTTGAATGTCCCAATGCATTTTTTTCAAGAACAATAATGTTATGCAACCCCATTCAAACTCCTCAATCAATCTATTTCAAACACTCAGTGGTATCTTACATAATTTGTCCTCTCTCTGAAACCGTGTTACGCAATCATAATACACGGTTCAACATTTGTATGTTTGTTAAGTTAAAATGTAAGACCTTTGCAGGCTTCCACAAACAGGGATGGTAGCTACTGTTCTGGTAAACAGAAAGTCCTGCTCTGCCAAACTGTGTTGTATTTTTTTTTTTCCTTCTTCTTTTTCTTCTTTGAAAGGGCTTAGCATGATAATGTAAGAATAAAACTGTCTTGGCAAAGGACGTTTTGTAATCGCGATGACTAATCCACTGAAGAGAAAGTGATATTGATTGAGGTGATGGTAAATAGAATTGGCGGCAAGGGGGGGGGGGGTGGCACGGGTCCAGGAAATCAACAGATCAATGCCCACAGGGCTCAAGGGCATAGCATGGGTGGACACGTGACCAAAAATCCACATCACTTCCATCATGTGACAAGAGGGTGGGTGGTTTTTGACCACTTTTTTTCTGTCATCCCCCCTACTTTAATCGTCCACTAACCCATAATTTGGAGGACATCACAGTTTTGATCTGAACTCATGAGCGGACTTTTGCCAATTTTGGTATTGAAATTGCACTGCTTATCTAATCACTGGATCTCTTCTACAATTATATATAGGTTCAGTATTCCTAGATGGGAGACAGAGCCGGTAAGGTCTCATCCGTAACTGTTAATCATGTGATATCGTGATAAGCTCTTTTTTTTTCTTTTTTTTTTTTTGTTATGCTACATTTACATCATTTACACCATCCCCCCCCCCCCCCTCATGTTCATCCTATTTCCTCCATGTGGCCTGAAACATGATTGCTGTGGCCATCGGGAACACAGTGTATATGAAACATTAGAGAGGCCATGTGAGAGGTAGTACATGAAATTAAATCTGCAGTGTCCTTCACCAATTCTGGTTAGACAAATCAAAATAAGAAGGAAAGCAGGAAGCTACTAAAGTAAACTTTTCACATACAACCACAAAATGATGCAAAATTTTGATTTTGCCTGTTAAGCCCACTGATCCATCAAAGAGCTGTTGCCACTGATGAATGCCACACTAGTCACTCACACCATTCTCACAACTCTTCAAGACCACAACCACAGGTTGCACTGAGTCTAAAACCATCCATCCACTCTTTACATGTACATAGGTTGCTATTAAAAGTGTATTGTCACTGTGATGTAGTACCTTGAAATGTATGTCTGATTGTACTTGCAGAGTTGCCTACACAAGTCTGCTCAAAATTTGTGCAAACACACTCTGATTGTAATCATGTACTACTGATAATTTGTATGTAAAGTAGTTTATAAACTCTGGCAGAAACCAAGGGCTGCACAAATGTGGATAGTCATCCCAAACCTTATTTCATATGCAACATTACAATCAACAAAAATCAAACAGAGTGGGAAATCCACTGCAACTATGTAACAACTCGTTGAAGATTAGTCCTGATTGATACTGTAAAATGAGGAATATTCACATGCATTTTAATTTCACAAATTTTGCAAAAGCCAAGAATCTGGAAATCAAAATGCATGTGAAAGTTCTTGTCTACACTATATGTACTGAATGTTTGAGGCAACTCATGAAAATTTCATGCTGCGAAGAAGGCCGTCGCCCACAATTCGCGAAAATTTCATGCTGCGAAAATATCATGTTTTACGGTATACTCGGGCAAATGTCTATGGGACATGCATGTTGTAGTAAAATCAGCCCGTCCTCAACAGGTTAACAATGCTTACAGGAACATATGGTGTACATGAAGTACAATGTACATTTTCACACTTATATTCATTATGCATGTATGCTATGTTACCACATTCAGATGACAAATTTCTGATATGATGCTTTCAATTTTGGTATGATAAAAGAAATGTATGGGTTTGAAACTGAAATAGTGATTTTCAAGGACACTTCTTGCTTCAAGCCATCTGCTTCCTTGTCAATCAGCAGACATCTTTAAGGCCATGTTATAAGCAAGAAAAAAAAAAACATGTGGCCATTCAATCGATTAAAATCAAGGTGGTTAAACATAGCGAAAGTAAAAACACAATAAAGAGTCCTTTCCAAAGAGCGAAGAGCGTCAAAAGTCTGTTTTCAAATCAACCAGAAGCAAATAAGATAACAATAGTCCACTGTTCTCTTTGTCTCTGTCCCTTTCAATCTTCTTCTCTCTTTTTCTTTTTAAATTTGACCTCAAAAACAATGAAAATAAGGCCACCTTCTTTATCATAATTGTCCTTTTTTCTGAGCTGTGGCCTTAAGCAGAATTAAGAGTTACTTAAATAGTCACTATCCTCTCAAATACAAAGATCTGTTAACCTTGCACGAATCAATTCTATGGGACGGAAGAAGTAAACACCTTTTTGTTTTCCAAGCCAGGGGGGCTTGATGGCTGGTACTTGCTGATCACATGTTTGAAGCATGGACAGCTAAAGTAGCCAGTTGGTCTACCAAGTACACCGGCAGTGTTTCGTTCTTTCAGAGGCTTTGTTATTACTGTCCAGCCTCTAGCTCTTCTTTCTTTTTTCTCATCATGTATTTTTTATTTCTTTTCTTTTGCTTCTTTTCATTTGGGGGGGGGGGGGGGTGGTAGAGGGGAAAGGGGAGGAGAAAGGGGGCCTGCCTACATTATAGAGTGTATTTACAGCTCCCTACCTTCTCCTTCAATACGCACAATGAGCACAATGGTTGGAACAATAAGGAATGAGCTAGCACAGGAGAGTGGGGAATCAATATTAAGCTGAGGGGGGAGGGGGGGGGGGGGGGGGGGACACCGGCATGTAGGGATGGGGAGGGGGGAGGAGCACTGGTGGGGATGGGGAAGAGGCGAGAGGGTGACTCATAGTCACGTTTTTAGCTCATGTCACATTCTAGGACACATACTGATGGCAGCAGTGATGGTAAGGGGTGGGGGTGGGGAGGAGTTAGGGGAGAGGAGATGGAGTTACAGGTACTCCCAAGATGAATTCTCATGGACAGATAATCAATACACACACAGTGGCAAGAGTCAACAAACTTTTTGGAGTGGTTACAATGGAGTTGTCAAACCGATATTACACAAATTTTGACTGCATGCATCACACATTTCCACAGAGCGCAAGGGACAGAAATACTGTCACAGAGAATAAATTCATGTCACTTCTCAACTTTACTACATCAACTCAGAAAACACAACAATTTTCATGGTCTTGATTTGACCTTTGAAGCATTCCTGCAGACTTGAATCTGATTTACAAAATGAAAATGCATATCCATACGTACAATGTATGTTACAAATACAAAATATCATGTACTACCTTTCAGCTGGATAAATGTTGACCCCCCCCCCCCCCCAAAAAAAAAAAAAAACTAGAGAGGGGCCGTCAAAGGCGGCAGACCCACGCCTAGGTACAAAGTCGGGGTAAACATAATGTGCTTTCGGTCATCTACCAGAATTCGGCCACTTAATTGCCAGTGTGCTTTATCACCAGCCAGTGAGTTCTACCAAAAGATCGTACACTGAAGTGTACGATCTTTGGTTCTACAGTCACATCACACGCAAATCACATCATTACACATACGGTATTAACACTCATTCACGTACAGGAAAGTCCTCAAGTCTCCTCCAAAAATCCATCGAAAATCCCAAATTCCACAGTCAAAAGTGCAGAATCGGAACTTTTCCAAGCGCGCGCGAATTAAGTCGCGGAAAAGGCGCTAAAAATCGAGAAATACGCCGTTTTCTTGCGGGATATTTTGATTATAGCAAGCCGAGAGTGTGATGATATCAAAGGTCGTATGAGTGTACGATCTTTGATGGTACGATTGTATCCACAAAAGCGCAAAAGAAAAACAAAATTTACGTACCCCCTAGGCAATTACCCCTATGATTAGTGTCTACGGGAATTATTCAATGCAAGGGTTGAATGCAAATGTCTACTGCACCAGTATTCGGCCACCAACGAGCGCCGCAACGTCCCCGATGCAATTTTGCACCAACAGTGTAGAGCGCGATGCATTTTCAGCGGCCTTGCACACGCATTGACATTGAGCACGCATATCGTGCAGTGTGACTGCGACCGAGCAAATGCTCCTCCAACGAAAAAAACAATCAATGTTAATTTGAAAAATCATCAAAATACGGGCCAGTTTGTGATGACGGAGAACGAACTTTCATAAATCTAGAAGGACATAGTCCCTCAAATAGGCCTAAACGTAAATTTCGGAATTCTTACGAACATTTGAGCAGCGAAGTCGGATCGTTTGGGAGTTTATGTTTTCGTATGGTAGCGGAAAATCGCAAAGTGAGAAACGGGAAATTTTCGGAGTGGTCACTATACCATGGGGTCAAAACTTCAAGGTCACACAGAATTTGCAAGGGTCAACCGATTATCACCAAAATCTAATCGATTCTTTCCTGCCATTATCCAAACATCCCCATAACATTTCGTGCAAATCCGTTTACCCGTTCTCTTGTTATCTTGTACACAAACAAAAAACAAACAAAAAAAACCAAACAAACAAACAAACAAACATACGGAACCCTTTACATAACCCCCTGCCGATTTTCATCGGCGTGGGTAAAAAGAAAAACAAATTTTACGTACCCCCTGGGCAATTACCCCCCTACGGCAATTATTCAATGCAAGGGTTGAATGCAAATATATACTGCACCAGTATTCGGTCACCAACGAGCGCCGCAACGTCCGCGATGCAATTTTGCGCCAACAGGGTAGAGCGCGATGCAGTTTCACCGGCCTTGAACACGCATTGACAATGAGTGCGCATATCGTGCAGTGTGACTGGGACCGAGCAAAATTATTTCATGATTGAGGAATGCTCCTCCAACAAACAACCAAAAAAAGAATCAATGTTAATTTGAAAAATCACCAAATACGGGACAGTTTGTGACGACGGAGAGCGAACCCCGAACTTTCATAAATCAAGAAGGACATAGTTCCTCAAATAAACGTAAATTTCGAAATTCTTACGAATGGTGTTGAGCAGCGAAGTTGGATCGTCTTTAATACGAACAGAGTTGCATGCAGCGAAGTCGGATCGTTTGGGAGATACGCTTTTGTATATGGCGCGCCGATCGACCAACAACACTGTTTATCGGCGATAAACACTTTATCGAGCGATAAACTCTGTTTATCAAGATGAAGCTCTGTTTATCACACCTTTATCAACTGATAAACTGAATTTTTCTCGATAAACACCGTTTATCGGCGGTCGATAAACAGTGTTTATCACAAAAAACTCTGTTTATCGGTCGATCGATAAACATAGTTTTTCCTCGATAAACACTGTTTATCGCTTGGTCGATAAACATAGTTTTTCTCGATAAACACTGTTTATCACTTGATAAACAGTGTTTTTCGTTCGATAAACACTGTTTATCGCCGATAAACAGTGTTTTTTCAGTGTTTATCGCCGATAAACAGTGTTTTTCGGCGATGAACAGTTAATCGGCATTATTGATCAAATGGCGCGCCATATTTGTATGGTAGCGGAAAATCGCAAAGAAACGGAAAATGTTCGGAGTGGTCACTATACCATGGGGTCAAAACTTCAAGGTCACACAGAATTTGCAAGGGTCAACCGATTATCACCAAAATCTAATCGATTCTTTCCTGTCATTATCCAAACATTCCCTGAACATTTCGTGCAAATCCGTTTACCCGTTCTCTTGTTATCTTGTACACAAACAAACAAACAAACAAACATACAAACAAACAAACAAACAAACAAACAAACAAACAAACAAACAAACAAACATACGGAACCCTTTACATAACCCCCTGCCGATTACATCGGCGTGGGTAAAAAAAACACCTTTCTGTGGCAAGCAAATGATTGCAGGCACAATCACATACAGCAGGTCACAAAAACTCCACATGCAAACTTCTATTATCAAGTCTAATGGAATGAATTGTTCGAAAACCCACTCCGTAATTATTCGCTGCTTGGTGAAAATAGGTTGACACATAAGAAAAGAAGGTACTGCAGAATCTTAATCTTTTTTTTTTAAGATCAAAAGAAGAACTGTGCAAATAAAAAGTATAAAAACATCTCGATGGACAAATTTCATGAATTTGAAGAATAAAAAGTATGTTCCGTAATTCACACCTAATTTCTTTTGTCACATAAAAAGAGGCACAGACAATGGTCTTGGCGATTGAAACAATGCACACGGACTGAAGAAACTTTCATTTGGCTCACTTTGTGGGCAACAGTGCATGAATGGATACAGACAGGCTACAGTCTGTATACGGCGACAAATATCGTTTTGAAAGCTGGGGTACTCTCTTGGTGTTGTTCTCTTGATTTTCGAGCATAAGGTAGGGGATGGGTAGAACAAGACACTGAAGACTTTGCGTCTGGTTCCAGCATGAAATGAAGTAACTTCTGTTCTCTTGATTTTTGAGCATAAGGTAGGGGTTCAGAAGTGTAGAACAAGACACTGAAGACTTTGTGTCTGGTTCCAGCAAGAAATGAAGTAAACATTTACCAACATTCAACAACCTATGTCAAGGATCAAATGCAATCAGTCACTGCTAAAATTGTGTGTGTCTTCGTCTTGATTATGGTTCTAATCATCCAACGCTGCGATCTATTGTCAAATGACAGTCTGACATTTACGGCCTGCTTCGACTGAGTAGACGCTGGTGCTGCAAAGGAACCTCTAGACACTGCAAAGGTCACTTGTACGTGGGGATGGTACTCTGGAGATCAGAGGGGAAGGGTTCTAGACTCTAAAAAAATTTTCCTCATCACTGGAACTTTGCTATCTCCTATATACCTCCATCCTCCCACTAGCACACATCCTGTTCTCTCAGTGAACCCATCTACTGCTTGTTGTTCCTTTCTTACAAGTCAGTACATACTCACTACACTGAATGCATTTTCCTCCTCACAGAGCTCCCCGATATATTGACACATGAATATGATAATATCAACAACAACAATAAGGTGCACTTCTACTAATAGTGCTGTTGCTATGATATTAGAAAGCTTTAGATTTGCGACGTGGACGCCCAGACGACATTTGCGTTGGCTGTTCTCTCTCCCAGCGTCATGTTGCAAAGCAGCTTTACAGTAGATTACATGAGAATACAGCCTATACAAAGTAAAATGGCAACCTCACATGATTATGATCATTGCATCGAGTAGATCTCTGCATCATGAATTTGAGCGGATGCTAAAATTGCCCAGAACTGACTGTGAAATCTCAGACGACGCGAGATCGATTTTGACAAGGAATTTTGCACATGCGTAGAACAGGTGTTTTCCTCTAAACATCTGCCTCGCAAAACTCTAAAGCTCCCTTTTCTACTGCACTGCAACAGGAGACTCATGTTTGCTTGATTTCTTTCAAGATTATAAACAAAAAAACAGTTAGAAATCAAAAAGCCCAAAACAACTTATTGAAATTTCACCCCTCTGTGCACTGTGTGTGACACCACCGCTACACTTGTACTGGATTACCTGGCTATATGTCATGACTGCCTAAAAAAAAAGGAAAAAAAAAAAGATTACACCAGATTTCCATTCATGACTGTTGGATAAACTGCATGTCAGTTGGGTAACTCTTTCTACAGTTTCTTATTTCTTTCTCAACACACAGAGACATATCTTAAAATGTGACAGTTTGACAAGTTTGAAAGTACTGAAACAACCATCTTTAGGCGCAAATATCATAATTCTAAATACAAAATTACTAGAATACAAAATATCATAATTCTAAATACAAAATTACTAGAATACAACGTATCTCATCTTTGCTGTGCTGTGATAGCATAAAACCACATTCCACAGGTATCCGGAATTACGGTCGTAGCTAGAGGCTTATATTGACCAAGGCAAAACGCCTCCATTGGAACTTTTTTCTGTTAAGAATAGTGTTATAGATGTGTGTCTGTGAGTTGTAAATGTGGGCAGCTTGGGACTTTCTATGGGTTCATTAGAACTATTAAAGTAGTATTTGCTGTGGATCTAACTTGTGAAAAAAAAAAGCCAGATTCCTCCAGCTAAGCCCACACTATGTTGACTGGAATGATCCAATTTGACTGGTATGATCTCATTTGTCTGGCAAGCAATCATCAGCCCCGTTTTCTTGGAAGTGTCACCTGGCCTTGGCGGCTTGCCACAACTATAAACTCCGAAAGACACTAAGCAAGCATGGCAGTGCCTTCCTGTTTGCAGGAGTATCAGCATTTTACACCCTCATTGGCAGTAAATACCTGTGTGCACATCCAACATAGATGGCGCTCTTTTAGTAATTTTGCAGCACGGTGGCACCACGACATTTTTGAGCTGAAAGCCTTGTGGACAGCAGGTCACTCTGCCAACTTGGAATCCCATTTTTTTAGTTATTTTTTGAGTTTAGAGTGCAGCTATGCACTTGATATAATATTTCACTGAGGGCACTTATTATCTGATACAGCTTGCTAAGATATTGATTTATTATCAAATCCCCTCTAGTGACTATGTGTACCTACGTGTATCTGTAAGGACCACCTCGCTGTTGCCACCACATAGGAAGAAAGTGTGTTGTTTTTAGATCCTTTGCATAGAGACCACCTGCCTAACTTGACAAGTGACTAAGGATTTGGATTCCCCCTGGATGACTGAAATAGCCACTCAGCAGTGGACACTCAGAGCACAGCGGCAGAGTACTATAACTATTTTGGACATTGCATAAAGCAGATACCATTGAATCTTGTCTACAGCTACTACACGTAGCTTTACTCTAGTTTCAGAGTCCTTTACCTGTTGAGGACGGGCTGATTTTGCCACAACACAATCTTCCCATAGACACTTGCCCGAATATACTCGGAACTCGTCCTTAACGGGTTAAAGGTAATGGGTGATCCTTCAGAGGGGCAGGGCAACTAGCAAACGCTTGCTTCAGTTCCATTTTCAGTTTTTAAATTTCTCCACTTGAATACGTGGAATCATTATGAAAAATCAACAACATTCTCATCAACATATAAATAAGAGTACCTAAAAGAGTACTTAAAGGAAATGAATATAATTCTGTGTATACAAGAACACACATTATGGTACAGGTGGAGGAGACAATCATCAATAGGCAGTTTGCTTAGCTGAGATAGCAGCCTCTAGGGGATGTGATATCTTGTAATTCTCTCGTTTTTAATTGAGGGTATTGTGGTGTACTTGTTATCATATCGGACATTATATCGCAATAGTTACCTCCTTTAACTTGTCTACAATTACCACATTTTGTGTTTCCCTTGAGCAGTCAATGAAGACAGGTCTGACTGTAGTTTGAGGAACAGGCACAACTACAGATTTTTCAAGTCTACAGCTTTCTGCAGCATGTTTAATCATTGACCAAAAGTCTACACGGATGGTTAACAGACTTTGCTTACCTCCTCGATGAAATGCCACGGGTGGTACGTTGTTCCCAAAATGGTGGGCTGCTTCAGGCCGTGTTCAAACAGTGACTTTAAAGCTGGACATAACCTGTGTGGGGAAAGGTATACACTGCCATTATATTTTGAAAAGGTATATCAAAAACATCAAAACTATATTCTGATTGACAAAGCAACTGCCATGACAAAATGTAAAGACACATATCCGCCAGAACTGCACCTCTGATTCATGTTTAACTGTTTTTGTTGTTTTTACTTGTTTGGTGAATGCATGGAATTATAGAAAATGAAATACAAAGCTGGTTGGAAAAGAAAGTACTTTAGTTATGACAACCATTCATTGTCACTGAAAATACACCACTCAACTATTGCAGAGGAGACACGAAATGACAAACAAATAGCTTTACAACAATCTGTATGGATAAATACTTCATTGAAAATGAATGAGTACATAAATGCACTGACTAGTTCATTATTGCATTGCTGGGGTGACGAGATCTTGTATCTCAAATTTTGGTAAAAATCACTTCTTTGGATTAGTTGTCAGATAACCAATTAAGTGATGTCCTGTCCAAATCTTGGCTGTCTTACTTCTAAAATTAAACCACCATGCATGTCAAAGGTTATAGTGCGTTGGCTGCCATGTTGTTGTTTTTTGTCGTTCTTTTTTCTCACTTTAACATGACTCACTTTAACATGACTCAAGCACAAAGCATGTGGCCTTTGTTTTCTTATGGGGTCAAATAGGATTTACAGGCTTCCACAAAGTCTGTACAGTTCCTAGACTTATGTCAAACCATTTTTTTTTTACTTATCTCACAGCAGACTGAACAAAAAGAAATCATCTATTAATCCTTGACTGCCATGAAAGCAGGGTCATGTGCAGGCCACATCCCACAGGACCAGGCTGGATAATCTCTTTCCACGAACCCAGAATCCCAGAAAAGCATAACATTATCGTTATCCCCGTCAACACCAACGCAAACATGCTGGCTCAGAAAGCCACACAGGCATACACAGACATACCACTATCCCACCCCTCCATCATCATCCCTCCCCTCCTCCCCCTCCCCCCACTCCCCCCACACACCCTCCAGCCATTCTCCGCAGACACACAATACATTAATCTAATATGATTCGTGGGTGCCATGCGGGAGGAAGGTATCGTTGGCCAAACCAGACACTTACTCTCCTCATGAACTGACAAGAAAAGTGGGCCAGGAACCGTGAAATTAGGGGCTGATGAAACCGGGCTTGACATGTGGCTTTCTATCTTCTCATGGGTCCCCGTCACTTTTATGTTTCAACTCCCAATATCCTGACCATAATCCTCCTTTCTTTTTCTTCTTTGCGATTGGCCAACAGCAATGATGTTAAGCATGATGCAAACTTTGGAACAAAAAATACCCCTGAGGTGTTTTGTTGTTACTGTTGTTGTTTTCCACAGAGAAACCAGATATTTCAACCAGATATTTCCGCATGCCCTTCCTTGGGCTCATAACTCTGATGGGCCTCATTTCCTCAAAGTGCTCGGCAACAATGGAAATCTCAAACAATTGCAGTTACCATGACAATAGCTAGACAACAACAATTAAACAGCCTTGAGTATTCTGCGTGTTGCCACAGTAACTGCAAGCATTGCTACTTGCCATGACTGTGCATGATTCTACATGGATTGATTGAGAATAGATGAATGAACAAATGATTTATTGAATTAGTAGAATGAATGAATGAATGAATGAATAGATAAACAGTTGCTTGCTGGCACCCTACTTCTGCTTGTTTGACCTGCTGTATAGACCTGTTTGGCTTGGGTGCTGTTTTTGCTTTTTGTTTTTTGTTTTTTGTTTGTTTTTTGCTTTTTGTTTTTTTTAAGTGTTAATGTCTAGTTCAGCCATACCTGGGGTGCTTCAGTATGCCTATACAACAATTGATTTATGCAATAACATAGCAATGTTCCTGACTCATTACATAGCCCACTGAATCCCCTTTCCTTCTTATTTTGGAAGGACCCCAGTTATGACCAACATAAGTTACAGTGTCTTAAAACCAAAAAGGTCTATTCCAATGCACAATATGTCAAGAATGTCTGCTTTGGTGACATGCTCTACAGCGACCAGGCAAGGAAACTTACGATCCTCTGACGAGGTCTGTGATGGTTTCTGTGACGGAGTCGTCTCCAGCCATGGTGTACTGCTTACTCCGCTCATCAAGGATCTCAACAAACTTGGCTGGGAACCAACCCCTCAGGCCATTCAGCTCCCCAACCCAGCAGTGCTCATCTTTCTGGGAGATAATCTGTGGGGAAAAAAACAAAACAACAACAACCAAAAATGATAATGATGGGACAAGTTTGCTTGTTTATTTGTTTTTAAAGGCTGCCAATATTCCCACATCCTAACCAGGGTGGCTTAAAAGAGGAATAGCAGAGACACTTGTTTGCGACATGCATTCTAATAGGCAAAAGCAACTCCAAAGTAAAGTCAGGCTTTAACCAATTGAAGACGAGTCCCGAGTATACTTGGGCAGGTGTCTATTGGAAATGCGTATTACAGCAAAATCAGTCCGTCCTCGATGGGTTAATGTTCTCTGGTCGGAATGACACAAATATACATTGTAACGTCTTTCTTTTGTTTTTTCAGGGAGCTTCCCACAGATGTGGAAGATCTGGTAGGTCTGTTGTTAACGGTTCATTACTGGATCAAAATTTCTTGACATGTGATCAATTTTTCACATGATTTCTAATGGCACAGGCCATTTTCATAAGGCATTCGACAGAATAGGAGGGTTTTTAAGGGTGTTCAAAAGTTTCATGATGTTTTTGTCATGGATACCTACTTTGCTGTATAAGTCTGATTATATCAGCATTGACTACCTCATCACATGCAAGAATGAGTTTGGGCAAGCTTTTTGGTTACATGGGAAAACCTTTCGTTCTCATGTTGTACATACAATTTGCATACATGACACACTCCCCTGAATGGATAGGTTTATATCAGAGGGCTACTACTATTTGAAAACAGCAAAAAATGCAAGAGAAAGTGAAGTGAATTTTTAAAGGGCATCTCCACTTTATTTTGTACAAGTGGAAATTGGGAAAGGTAAAACTGATGTGCGAAAGAAATGCAGAATTTTTGCCTATTGCTCTGCACTGAAATCAAGGCTGAAGGAACCACTAAAGACTTTTGAGAGGAGAGTAGTTACTTTGCAATATTTCACCGGCTTTACTGAATCTGACCTTATGCTTTTCAATTGTGCGAGGGTCTAGTACCATGCAAGAAAAACAAATAAAAAGAAGCTGAGTTTAAAGATAACATAAAGTTTTGGTACCTCAAAAGTTTTCCTGAGTTTCCTTGTCTTAGTTCGTGTTTCAGGTTAAAGTACCTTTCATATAACTACCACTGTGAGACTTACTCGCCCCAAAGTGCTCTCATGTCTTAGTAATCATGCAATAATGGTTTTGTACAATACGTGTACATTGATTGTCGCGGTACCGCGTCGAGTCAAACTAACGGCTCGTTCGAATTTTTCAGAGCCCGCTCTGCTCTGGTATGAAACCATTATTGCATGATTACTAAGACATGAGAGCACTTTGGGGCGAGTAATTCTCACAGTGTTAGTTATATGAAAGGTACTTTAACCTGAAACACAAACTAAGACAAGGAAACTCAGGGAAACTTTTGAGGTACCAAAACTTTATATTATCTTTAATAGCACAATTGATATCAATCATGCACTGAACATAATTATTCACAGCAAACTGATTCAGTGTGTAAAACGGGGCACAGTTTGTTTGAGGGCAAAACTCTTTGTTTACAACAACAAGTTCAGGGGGCATGATTAGATGTCAATTTTTTTTTTTCTGACAAATTTGCTCTCAGCCAATCAGATGCAAGGATTTCAGAAGCTTATAACAGTCTGTCAGAAAAACAGTATCCAACAAAATGCTTGGAGAAATACCAACCCCCCACCACAAAATTTGCATTGAAATGAGCTGTCTGGTTCTTTGTTTATAGCAAACAATTCATACCACAAAATTTGCATTGAAATGATCTTCCACCTGTTGACATACATTCCTGCATACTCGAGTGTGAATTTAATCATCCCAGGTGCAAAAAACACTTTTCCTTTCAATACTCTTGAAAGGAATTGCATGCACAGCTGCAGAATTTCCCAAACCTTTCAAGATTCCCACTTTCTTTACCAAACAGGTCAATAAAGTCATGAATGTTTGGGTAGTTCTCTCATCACATATTCAGGGCAAAATATGGCCAATTCATCGCAAAGCTGACTACGTGCATTTGGTAGCAATTTAAGGTTAACTGAGACCTAAAAAGTATCTGTAGTGATTCAATAAGAGAACGAAAATGCATCTCAGCCACACAAAAATTTATTGTTCCCCCACTGATTTTCCGAACATCTAACTTTGTTTTTACCAGACAAAGTGGGAATGGAAAGAATTTGATTTGATCAGCTCCACTTCCAATTCCACCTACGATGATGATGTGTTTAATCACAAGTATTGACCAAATTGCTTCTCAGCCAAACTGAAATATGTGTAAGATTCTCCTTCTGTCCTAGTAGTCCAAACATCAACATTTCTTTTTAGCAGATATCATGGAAATTGCAAAAAAAAATTAAATCTTTTATGAGCTCCACTTTGGTTCCACTCACTGTGATGATATCGTTTTTCCTGAATCCAAGCTCATCATCATCGTGTCTCTCAAAGTCCAGCAGGGCCTTGGCCCGCCTCTTTCTCGTCCTCGTGATGTTGACAAACTGCTCGTGGTCCTTCTGGTGGCTCTCCAACGAGTAATCCGGAATCAAACTCTACAAAACAGCAAACAATAAGACACACACCCATGTGGAACAGGATGATATACATCAACAGAATTATACACATTAACAAGATGAAGGACATTGCAGCTTCATGAGCCAATGATACTGCTGCCAGGAAAATACCGCATACACCATATATTTCATGTGATTTTTGTTTTGGCAAATCTTGCGAGTCAGGTGCTATTTGCAAATTTAAGATCCCACCTAAATATTAACTCTGATCCCATCATAAATGCAATATGAACACTTACATTTCTCTGTTCATTACTGCACTCCACAATTGTGAATTTAACCACTCGCAAGAGTGTTGGGCAGTCCGGATTCATGAAAAGATTTGACTTGCTCAATATATATATAAATATGGCATAAACTGTAATCTATTACTTGCTAGAAATGGCTATCCATCAAATTCATGATCACTTGGCTCTCTAGTTGGTCAATGTGGTGATGCAAATTATCACTTTTCTAATGTGATTCATTACTCAAAAAACATAATGCCTCCGGCCACTTCGTTGGCGGAGGCATAAAAACATATCTTCAATGGTTGAAATCTCCATATTGGTCATCGGCTTCATCATTGCATTGCACATCCAACTGAGAAAAAAGTCGAATTGCACTCTTTCATAATGGTCACAAAAGGCAAGATCTTTCCAACTTCTTGTGCTCAAAGTTAAATTAAGTTCAGAGAAAAAAGATTTGACGACATTATTAGTTAATGCTCTGCATGGTTGTCTGCATCATTACAGATGAGATGTTTTCAGGGCTGATACAAGTTTTCTCAAACTGAAATCTCAACATCCATGCCCAATCAAAATTTTGACAGTCCTTCCACCACAATTACATTGCTTAGCCAAAATATAAAGAACACCAGTGATTCATTAGTTTGATGACCAACTAGGCTAAAAGACTGAAATGTGTGAAGCATGACGTAAGTGCAATTTCATAGTGAGGCGAGGCTTTGGGAGGGGGTTGAATGTTTCGCTTCAAATTACTGAAAGGTCTTGATTGAAGACCATCTAGACTTACAATTTTGGCATTCTTTGGGTCGATGGCCTGGAAATGTCTGCCGATCTGCTGGATGGCTTCTCGGAGGTCAGACACCAGCTCTGTCTGCCTGATGTTCTTGGCCTTTAGGTCCATCTTGTCATCTTGACTCGCTGCAAAAAAACAGAAACAAACAAACAAACAAAACAAACAAATGATGTAAAGACAGAAAACATTAAATATAACTTTTCAAACACATTCATCTGATACAGCAAGATATTTTTACGGACTATTTTGCATTAACCCTAATCCCACTGGGTTTTTTGAGGGACTTGAAACCACCGGGGGGGGGCCTTTTTGGCCCCCCCCCTTCAGATCTCGGTCGTGGATCGCGCGATCCTCGCGAAAATTTTCACTAAGATTGAGGCCAATGTAATCTACAAGACTGTATAGTTAGATTTTTCAAATTTTAATTTATGTATTTTATATTAATTAATTTATGCTAATTTACAAATAAATAATTTTTTGCCTATAAATCAGTTCAGTTCAGTTCAGTTTATTTCATTCACCTAAAAATACAAGGACATATATATACAACTACAAACTTTGAAAATTTTGTTTCATGTGAATGGGGATCAACAAAAAGAACTTTAAAATAAAAAAGTAAAGCTCGAAAACTTCTAATTTTTGTTGAACATATTCTTTTCAATATCCTCAACAATAACATTGAAGCAAAAATTCGGTTTCATAATTATTTCTTATGTATTTTATTGTTTATTGAATTTCTTATGTATTTCTTTGGTTTTTTTTTTACTTTTTTGAGCAATTTTTGGGTCGACGAACTTTTTTCAAAGGGGCGTGGATTCAAAACGGTATGCCCGGGAGCAACAAATTTGGTCTCAAAAGTTGCGCGATACTTGAAAGAAAAAAGTCACTAAATGTCGCAGCAAGAGCATCACGCGTTGCGGAATAATCATGCGAAAATGCATGCCCCCCCCCCCCCGGTGGGAATAGGGTTAAAACATCACATCACAATATGAATGTGGTTGATATTGATTGTAGCAAATGGGATATAAACTAATCAATGCCTGAAGGAACAGTCCTCGAACTGGTTCAAGTCATCTTTTTTTTTTCTTTCTCCAAAGTCATTTCAATATAGAACTGTCATTTACCTAGGGTCTTGTAAACTTCAGAATCTATGCAAAAAACTTGCCAAAACAAAGTTTAAATGACATGGAAGGTGGATATTGCTTTTTAGTTTAGTTTTGTTTTTTGTTTTCATCTGAGTGGGGGTGGAGGTGGCAGTGGATTGGCAGTTTATATTGCACACTTGAAGCAAACTTTAAACTAGGAAAAGTATGAGGGGTGTTCTTTTTTGTTAACAGTTTTCCAATACTTTTCATTCCAATCATTTCCACGTCCTATTGCACACACATTTTATTTCTGATGTGCAGTTTTCAATGCAGTATTTTCATTCCATTTTGCCTGCCAGAATATCAGTTGAACCAACAATGAATATCATTTGATTTCAAATACATGTCTGGCCACAGAACAAGGTCTTTTCAGGTAGAACTTGCAAGTCTAGTTGAATTAAGTGAACGATTGCAATTTTTCTTGTAGATACTTACGAAAGAGCGATCCCATGAGGGATTTTCTTCTTTGAAGCTGTCTCTTGTTCACTTGCTGTAAAGGAAGAGAAAGAAGTGTCAAAAAATCTTTAACTTTATTAACGAAAACTCTGGCCATACATGTGACAACAACACAAGTTTAAACAAATTGATAGTAACAGCTTGAGTACATCAAAAGTATGTACACATTCTTTTGTCAAATTTCAGCTGACCAGAAGGAGATTAAAACAGCTGCAGTAATAACTTGATTGCCCTCGAGATGTGTAATTGTTCAAGGTCAACTTTCTCCTCCTTTTGTCTTTTTGAAAGACTGAGAAAAAATCCTACAAGAAGTGACATTCAAACTACTACCTTGCCGTCATTATTTTCCTCATGACATATCCAACTGTACAAAAGTTTCACAGATCTGCTCCATTAAAATGAGTGAGTGCTTTCAATAATTCAGTGCTCACCCAATAATTGGGAACTGCCATGATATTTACAGCAGTAAACTCTTCAGGAGTGATTTTCCTCGCTTAATTTAAACCTAAATCCAAACAATGTGGATGCATTTTGGCTGAAACATTTTCAGTGTCTCCCATTTATGTCTAAAAATGATAACTAAATCCAAAGAAACACACTATAAACACAGGCATTACACATCCTTGTCAGGACGTTTACATTTTAAATGATTTTTTTTTTTTTTTTTAGATTTTTTTAAGATTATGCCAGATACACAGTTGACATGAAAATTGCTGATTGGCAGTATGAATGTAGTTTGTGTGACCACATAAGTTGGCACTGTGCTGCCAATGACATTGAGGTCGTGTGTACAGTATCAGAGTCCCACAAAGGACGTAGCCAGGGCACAAGATTTGCGCGTCCACTTGCCTGTTTCGGTAGGTTGCCTGCAGAGTCCGGGTTGACGATGGCGCCCTGCTCGGCCATGAGATATGCCAGGTGCTTGCGTCTGTGCGTGTCCACTATGATGTCCGTCAGTGAGGCGGAATGTTTCATGCCAATCTAGAGAGTGGTGATGGCATCAAGAGGAAAAGACAGTTGAGAATTACTTCTGTGCACACAAATTTGGTTTCATTTGTCTTTCGTAAGTTGCAAAAGTCCAGACTATAACACAAGCGGGTGGGTTTTCACTTCCTACTACTGACATAATTATAATCATTAGTAACATGAAGCCTCAGAACTGAAGCACTTTCCTCAAAATTCCAAATGATCTGCGATGCAACTCTTATAGTTACACCACTTTTATTCATCTCCTACATAATTGACTTTAGTATGAATAGGTCCTAACATTATGTGTTCAAGGAATTCTTGTTCATAAATGTAATTACAATTTACTATTAAACCTAACACAACTTATAATCAACATGGAAAAAGATGATATAAAAATGACCACATTCAGGATCAATGATTATGCTGTTGTAAGCACCAAATACATGTACATTTTCCTTTTTGCCAATAATACCACAGCATGATGTGGATATACATCCATTTTAATCACATCTTTGATGAGATGGGACTGAACATCTATCAACAGGAATAATGGCTATCTGAGAGAAAAAAAAAGCTACTGAAAAATATAACAGATTTACGGATCATCATCGTTCCAGCAATGACAGCAAGCATTGAGTTCCAAAGTGCAAAGTGAACCCACTACCCTTCATTTTTTTTTTTGTTAATTAACTTTTGCATAGGCAGTCATTAAGAAAGTCATATTTTCATCTTTATAGATCTCCTTTTCAGGTATATCTTTTATATCTTATCTTGAACTCTTCTAGCATGTCATTCTACTTGCAGTGTTGCATCTTGCAAAATGCACTGATACAGAGTACATACAGGTAAACATAAGCCACAATTCCTGACTGTCCTGTATGTGGGTAATTGGTATGACATTAACATGCATTACATTTTTATTTAGGTGTTGTTGTTTTTTCAGAAATGATTGATATAAAAGAGATTTGTAGGCACAGCATATCATTTGATAAGGTAATGAGAAAGACTGTGCCATAATTCAAACAACGAAGCCTACTGAACATCAGTGATTTCTGTTTGTAAATACAAAGTATATACAGTACATGTATCTGTGTTCCCTTTACAAAAGACTAGCCATCTAGAAGAGTTGCCTGTCAAATGAATCAACATTCAATCAAAACTGAATCAGAAAACACATATTTGTAATACACATATATAAAGATGATATAAAGAATTGGAAAAAAAGAACAAAAAATCATAAGTGATGATATTATCTGATGATCAAGTATACATTTCTAAGTATCCAAAGGATATTCTGGCATGCTATAAAATATGATGAGCTGGATTGAAGCCATATTCCATTGCTCATTCTACAACGGGAGAGAACTACTATGTGAGCGCGTCATGATTACAACACAGAGTGATTGAAAACAAGCATTCAGAAGCCAACACTAAGTGCGTAAACACATTCTACCAAACCACTCCTACAGCTTGAATACCACGTCATATCTAAATCAGCCACAGCCTGGTTACTCAGGTCTTGGTAAAATGCAGGTACGTACCATCGAGCATGCACAGGGTTGGTCTCTATAATTATGTTGCCCTCTGTAGCAACTCTGAGTATATGCAGAAATGTATATCTATCTATCTGTCTGTGTGTGTGTATGTGTTAGCACACAACATATTTCTGCATCTTTCTCTTTGTCTTGACTCTACACTGTTGGCTTTGGTGAATAGCTACAATATGGATATGTGTCTCTTGTCTATAGAACATCCTTTTTTTTTTCCCTTTAATTATTGATAACTGTACACAAGTTTATTGTCCATGAGTAACATAAAAAAATATAAATATATGGCTTGTAACATAAATACAAACCATAGAATGTATTCACCAAGGAAAATGAAATACTTGGAAAGCAAAATATGATAGCTTCTTTCTCACTGGAAGTGGAAATATAATCTGAACAATATTTGTTTTTACACAACACTGACACGATACCAGTATATGACATGTTGAAGAAACATGATGTCATTCTATTGAGCTATTACATGTATATTGAGCTATTGAAAAAAAAAAAAGAAGAAGCTAAAAGCAACTACACATCTGATCTACAACACCAAAAGGGGTACTATGCACTAAATGAGTGAATACTATGTACCTTTAAAAAAGATGAGATATGAATGAAATCTTATGAAGATCTGAAGATGAATGAATGAGATCACTAATATCATCCATGGCAGGCATTTTAACATGACGATGTTTGGCATACATGGGTAAAATGACAATGGTAATGCTCTTCCTTCTTTGTTTGTTAGTTTTTTATTTTTTTATTAAGGGGGAGGTTTTGTTTTGGTGTTTTTGTTTTTGTTTTTTTGCGAAGGGGATGCCTTTGGACCACTCTTACTATTTGAGACTGGATGAACAGCAGGTTAAGGGGATTTGGGAGGGGAGATGGGACAAAGGACGGGGAATAGGGTGGGAAATAAAACTTAAACAGACCATGCCAATGGAAGTTTACACACCTCATATTTCTGTGAGAAAGATATGCGTCCAGGTGAGAGATAAAAGTGTGAAGATGAAATGACGGAGACAAAGAAAACAAAAAAATGAGAAAACCTTGATGTCCCTATCAAGGTTATTGGTCATGAAAGTCATGTACAATTGTAAAAAAAAAAATCATCAGCCCCCTTATCTCCACAGCTATTTTCAGAAGGGAGTATTGCACTTTGCAGCAAACATGCTAGAAAATGCTACATTTGATAATTAAAGGACAAGTTCGCCTTCATATACATGTGGATTGAGTGAAGGCAACAATATTAGTAGAACACATCAGTGAAAGCTTGGGGAAAATCCGACAATCCGTTCAAAAGTTATGAATTTTTAAAGTATCTGTGCAATCACTGCTGGAGGAGAAGACTACTACAGTGTATGATGTCACATTAATGTCACAATATAAAGAAAATAAAAAGAGAATTTCACAAAACTTGACTTTTTGAATAAAGTGCACATTTCTTCGACATGTTACTGACTTATGTTTAGGGGTAATATTATTTCCCCTGACTTCTGAAAGAGAGAAGTCGAGTCATAGTGTTCTTTTATTATGTGAGAAAAGCGAGAATATCTTGAATTTTCTTTATACTTTCTTTTGTAGTTGTACTCATATGACATCACAAGCTATAGTAATCTTCTCATCCAGCCGTAACTGAGCAGAAACTTCAAAAATTCATAACTTTTGAACGGATTGTCCGATTTTCCTCAAACTCTCATTGATGTGTTCTACTAAAATTGCTGCATTCACTCAACCCACATGTCTATGAAGGTGAACTTGTCCTTTAATGAGTATTCAGAAATATAAGTCTAGTCTGACACACAAACACTGCTCATCCAAAATATGACTTTCATCAGGATTCTGTCGTCCACTTTATCTTTTGAACACGTTTGTCACAAAAAGTGTCCCCATTAATTTTAGGTCACCTTGAGGTAATTGGATAGACAGCGTCTTTCCTTATCACACCTTCACAAGTAACAGTTAAATACTAGCAGTCCATTTGCAATTCCACATAATTCTCGCCAAAGATGCTCTCAAATAGAAAATTCTATAATAAGCTGGTGACAAGTCCACCAAATGTTTGAAGTCTTCTGCATTGCCCTAAACAACCACATCTGGAACATTTGCTCGCATATTCCATGCATTTACAAACTGAGTTTCCAACATTAAGAAGGAAATGTAATAAATTTTATTTCCATGAGAGGTACCAGTGGAAGAGTAGAATTCAGATCATATTTCTCATCCACAGGCTTTCATCATAATTCTCGTTCAGACGGTGGAAAAAAAAAATGGGGGAGGACAAGATTAAATGCACACTGTCCTTGAAGCATGCACATACTTGATGTCCAAGTGGAAACAGCTATTTTTTTTTCAAACTTAATTTGTTACAACATAAGTCTGTGTTTTCTTAGTTCTGATGTTGTAAGTCAATAAGCAAAAGAATGCTGGCACACACTGTTCATAAAGAAATCATTCTCAACTTCGTATCCCATCACATCCAGCAGGTTCTTTAACCTATCACGTCTATGAAATTGCCATTTTTAAGTCTACAGTGTCTATTTTTGCTATATAATTTACATTATTCATTACTACATAGTGTTTTTTTTTTATATGGAAGAATACTCTTTAATTTGAGCCACATTCTGGTAATATACAAAATGATTAAATTGGTTGTATGATTATTAAAAGCCTCTACATACAAATTGCTTCATTTATTCCTGATCCTCAAATTGGCAACACATAGTAAAGTAGAGGATTCTGTTGCATTTTTTTTTTTTTTTTTTTGTGCAGATTAGATGAATTTGACTGGTTCTATCAACTCTTTCTCTAGTGTAGGATATGTAGTAAAATTCTGAGTTGCCAAGGTAACAAGTACAAGACGATAATTTCTGCAGCTCAAATAATGGCACATCTAATATGTGCCTTCCATATCCTTCTCACTCAGCCCCATCTGATTGCTACAGTGTAGGTAGTTTCCGAACTAAGCACCACACCATCTGCTTGATAATGCACAGTCACTACCACATCACTGTATATCACTATAATTTGAGCCATATTAGGTGACACTAAATTATCAAGAACAGAGTCTCCCCATGTTATCTATATCATCTCCCCTGTTATGTTACACCACCTTGTAAGTACAGTTTATTATGGACATAGAAATGATAGATTTACAACTCCTTGTGAGGTAGAGTATCAAATTGATAATTAATACACTGCCAACAGTAGCTATTGATTGAAGACACTAACTGCTCTCCCAGACGAGGAATTAATAAAGAAAAGATCACTTCTCAGTCCAACCACATAGACCCATTGGCAGTTTAAAAATAGGGATGATTCAAATGACCCCAAAATTAAATCACTGAAACGAACTGGTTGCAAATCTACTAGATTAGTAGATATCACCCATTTTAATATACATAGTCCTACTTGCTTTTGAAATGCTAGCATGCTCCCTTGAATGTTTAGGAATGACAAATCACTGGAAAATATAAAGAAACTGTCCAGGCACTGTCCATGACATTGCTCATATTACAATTCTGTGTCTCATTATATTGTTATTCACAGTTGACCTTTATCTGCTCAAGTGCAGATCAATGTTACTTTGAACTGGCTTATTGTACTCAAGGGAAGACCATCCCCGTCTCACTTGTAAAATGTAATTGTGGAGGCATTCTACCAGAGTGATATGTCTATCATATACATAAAACAAAAAAGAAAACTTTCTGGGAGTTAGAACATTGTACCAGACAACACTTCAAATACGACAAAGGTCGCTACTGTGCAAAGTATGATGGGAAGGGCGGCGACATTGCAGAGAAATTTGGGCTCATTATACCCCAATTTCAAATGACTACCCCATCTGGTGAACACTTTGCATACAGATGAAGTCCTCCTGGGTCATTAACACTCTCCGTGTCCTTCAGACATTCTTATAGCTGGGGACAGCCCGGTATCCGGCCGTCCAGAAGATATCTGCCGACTGCGGAAGATGAACATGATGTCCCTCCAAGGTCAGGGGTAGCTCATCTCAAAATTGTCATACACATGTATATATAATGCCTCTCCTTGATATGAAGGCATCTGAGGGAGACTTCTTGATGAGACTGAGAGGTCTCGCTAATGAGAGCTTCTACCTTAAAGGGATTATATGTAGTTTTGGTTGAGACCTAATTTCAGGTTTCTAACATTTTTTGGTGAGATAATGAGAAACCTCTCATTAAATACGAAAGAGCATGTAATTCTATGAGGAATTCAACGCTCATTTGATGAAAATTGGTTTTGAAATGGCTGAGATATCCAAAAAAGAGCGATTCAAATAAAGTGTGGGACCCACACATTATTATGATCGCTTTGTTTTACTTTGTTTTTGGATGTTTCAGTCATTTCAAACTCGATTTTCATCAAATAAACTTTGAATTCCTCTTAAAATGGTATGCTCTGTACTATATCATAAGTGTTTTCTTGGTATCTTGCAAAAAGCTAAAAGCCCAATTCTCATCTCCACCAATACTGTACAATCCCTTTAAAGGTTCATTTGAAAAATGTCTTCTCTCTCTTTTTAAGTGGCTTGCTTGCAAGATATTCCAGTGTCCCCAATAATGGACAAGCTTACTTTTCCATAAATTTGATCTAATGCATACCTCCAGATACAGGAAGGAGAAGAAAAAGAAGAAGAAAAAACTCTAATATTCATGACCACCAAAAAGCATGCCCAAGGCATGCCAGGCATAACAAACATCTAATGCAAAGAACTGTTTCCTAGTATAATAGTGTATTCGGAAGTTATAGGTATTAAAATTGAATAGCTTGTAACAGGGTCCACAGAGAAAAGAAAGACATTGATATGAATTACTAGCAACAGAGTGAACTGATTTGAAGAAGGTAATACTATGTAACATCAGAATACCATAAGGGTAAAATCTTTGCTTCAACTGCTTTTATTTCAATAGCAGCGACAAAGAATGATATTGATAATGACAATTAGAATCATGCATCCCTTTTTAAATTCCAGTTCAATTCCATAGTTTATAATACCTCACAATTCCTACTGATGCACCCAGACCCATGCTTCATTTGTTTAATAGTGCATGACCCTGCACTACTGACAACAAAACTACATGTAAATGCAAAAAAAGAAGAAGAAGAAGAAGAAGAAAAGATAACTGATATGTGGTGCTTATTCAAGCCAATCACGAAGCAAGTTCTAATTTACCAATCCTCCCAGCATTGATACACCTACCACATGATTCTTCACATTACACACAGCGTACCCATTTCCATTTGAAGCCCAGCAACACTAAGCAAATAGAGACGAGTAGCTCTCAAGCTGGATGGCCTAAATTTCAAAATCATTGGCAGATGGAAACATGACGATAAATCTGTATGCATATGGTGCACCGCTACTTGAAACCAGCATTCTGAGCAATTAATCTCTTTTTTTTTTCTTAATAATAAATCACAAATACAAGCCATGAAACCGATGCAAATTGAAACAGGGGAAAAATCCCTAGTCTAAAGTATATATTGAAATAGTTGAGAATTTTGCCCCCCCCCCCCAAAAAAAAAAAAACCACATATTTTCATACATAATTTAAGACATGATCTCTGAGAACAAAAAGTGCATGAAAATATTACACAACACTTTCTCTGTACAATCTGCTTTCGTAATGGCTGAATCATGTTGATGCATATTAAAGGAAAAAATATAAAACATTGTATGAACACAGAAGTCATTAGTGAGTATGCCATCGACATATGGTGACAGATCATTTTCAAAAGTTACACACTAAGATGAATTCATGATAAGTCTTACATGTCACTAGTGTGTTCAGATACATAGATACATTTGAACACTTTGTACACAGGTATTGTACATGATGACATTCTAAAAACAAATATCGATACCGAGTCATGTTGCGATTTGAAATTGGTGTTTGTAACTACATGTACAAGGTGTATATATCCCAAATCATATCTGCCCCAAAGTGATATGGAAAATAATACTTCCAAACAAAAAACACAAATATGATAGAACTACTTGCAACAATGCCCAACATATGAAGGGAGGTCATGAGCCTATGTATGGTAAATGGGTTAATTTAAACAATAACGAAAATGATAACTGAAACTGGAATGTTTCTCGGCCTACTGCTCGATTAAAGAGAAATTCTAGTCTGCATTCAAGTTGACGTTGCCACAAGGTTTTCATCCAAGTAAACAGAATGTTAAAAGTTTAATTACAATAAAAAAATCAAAGGATAAAGCTATACTGATTCTTAAATTTTCATGTGCTTTTGTGAAGTTGCAGGCACATAGATGCAAGTAAGGTGAGGCAATGATATTACTATAAACAGGTCTCATATTAATTTCTTAACTGAATGTCTTTTTTTATTCAAGTAATGCAATAAAAAAAACCACAATTTTTGCATCATGTTATGCTAAAGGCATGTTGATTTTAAAGTAAAAATAGCCTTTAATGGTGGTGTAGTTGCTAAATCATTGACAAAGTGAATAATTTCCATCTTTGGAATGTAAACATTACCGGTACAATGTGGACCAATGACATTATGTCCTCATCTAATTTGCATTCATGGTTTAAACCAATTATATTGTTTTGTAAAAACACATATTAAAATCACTCTTACTTGAATATCCTTTGCTAACTACTAAAGTTCATGCATGTTACATTAAAAAGAAAATAACTTTTACATTTCTGTTTTGTTCATTTTTGTTTTGTCAACATTGAAACACAGGGTAGAGTTTCACTTTAAAAAGGTTCTCCTGTAGTGAATGGCTGAGTTACAGGCCTTGAAGCGTGCAATTCACTCACCTCACAGGTAAAGCACGAAGCCCCCAAATACCAGGGGACATCAAAAGCTTGCATTTCCATAGACTACAGGGCCAAATGTAAAGATGAAGAATACAATTTCATTCAATTGGGCACAATTTTCATTTTCAAATGATAGACTGATTTCTGGAGACCAGTCTCCCAGATACGGCAGCCATCACAGACAGTTTTGACCGTCTGTGATAGTCACTAGTATAGGTGTTCCAGACTAGCTCATTCTGTTTTCCTATGTGAAATCTGCCAATTCCAGTCTACATGGTCTGTATAACTTCTAATCTCATGTCAGGTTTCACATACTTACAAAAAAAAAAAAGTGCTAAGTGTATGTACTTATCAATTTCCAATTTCATATAAGATAGACAATGTCAACCTGTTATACATGAACAGTGATAAACGGCCTGTTATATTTATACACAATGGATTAATTAATTACAATTAATGTGATTTGCTGAATTTGCAGGGAGTCATAAAATATGTTCTCAGCATATTAATGAATTGGTAGGCTCAGCATATTAATGAATTGGTAGGCGGATCATAATGTGTTAATGTTTGGGAGTTTACATTTTGCGATGAGATAATCTTTCCCTGGCGTACCAGTCAGGCCCAATCACAGACTAAAGGAGAGTGGGGTTATTCAATAAGTAGGTTGGCCCATTCTCTTCACACACACACTTCTATCTATAAATCAAAAATACCTAAACTGGAATTTGTTTGCAGGTACAGTGCATGCAACATGTGAACATCAAAATCGGAAAATCCAAAACAATTACTTTAATACTGTGTACGGATCAGTTAAGTCCCGACTGCTTTTATTTTCTGGCTACTTTTCTTCAACGAAAAACATTGGCTTCTCGTTTTCCTACAATGAGGATCATGATACTGCAACATACATGTACACAGGTTGAAATCGATTGCAAATTTGAGGAAAATATTATCAACCATACACATATTGTAATGCCATGATCATCAACACGGGGCAAACACTGCACACTGAAATATATCCAATGTGCTTCAACACGCCTACTCCTACCTTCATGTCTGGCAAAGATGTGGACAATTGTAATTCACTCCCTTGATTCACCATCATGAATTATTCCACAGCTAATTATCCTCAAGACCAAACTCCCACGAGTACTAAGAACCCCCGCTGATGTCGAATGATCCATCCAACAAGAACTGCACCACCAAAGTACAACAGGTGCATGTCCTCCGAATATCAAGAAGAATATTTCTCTACAGATACACAATGCACATTTATATCTATCACCACAATTGATTAGGCATTATATTAGACAACACAAAAACAGCTGTTTATTCACACGGCAGATTACCTATTGTGAACAGTAAATGTACAACGTCGACAGCACATCCGGCTGGTCCCAAAGAGAAACTGTATGGAAATCAGGACATCACACGTGGCTGCTCTAATTTGCATAAATTATGCAGACCCCTCCATTGCAAGTTCAGGTGGTTCTTGCCTTGATTTTGTTTTTCCTCTCTCTTTCTTTTCTCCCATCTAGTATAAGCCTGTGAACCGGCACATGCCATATATGAAAGATGATGTTTACTACTTGAAACAGGAATCCACGCCAGTCGACGAGACTTTCAGTCGCGGCTTGTACTCTGGCACACCAGGATTTGTATTTGTTGGCAAACAACTCAATTCCGCTCAGAAAGTCCACCAACTGCTCCTTTTCTTGCTCTTATCATTTTTTAGGCTCGGTATTAGAATACAAATCAATGACTGGGAGGCTTTCTGCTTTTGACATTTACACATGTATTCAATCTATTGGCTGGGCAAACACGCCTGAACAAAATAACCTAAAAGGGGTTATATCGGGCATGGGGGCACTTCACATCACATAAACTCAAATGCCATGCCATTGTGGTTTATACAACACACTTGAATATCTAGGGAAAGATTTGAATACTACAACAGTTGTACGTCTGCTCAGAAGAGCAAGCTCCAGTGTATACATCGTATTTCCATCATTACAAGGTTAACAGAAGGTAGAAGAGGACTTTATTATTTTACTGAGAGTCAATACAAAGATTCACCCTTTTTATGCAAGCTTGCCAGCCCCTGAAGGCCAAACAGAGCACACTGTATACCAATGAATAGTGAAAAACATATAGGAGGCAAAAAAAGTATTCTTTTTTTTAAGATGAAATTATTCCATAGCAAGAAGCATACAGCACATGATATACACTGATGCATAAAGAAAAACATTCTGAGAGCAAAAATAAAACGAGGTAAAAAATGTTGTTTTTTTAATGTAACTGCCATTTATGACATTTGTTATAATTTGCAAGGAAACAAAATTTAGAAAATTAACACCTTTCATTTCAAAACCATTTTCTTTAATTATTTTGAATGAAAGAAAAATAAATATTGAACATGGGGAAGACATATCAGTTGACAGCTATATGGCAATGTATGCTAGAAAAACATGGGTAGGTTTTCAATGCAGCCATGTTGAATAGTTTTCTCATTCACTACACTGTACAAGCAAATATCTGTAGCTTGCAAGAATCTCACAAAGTAATTGGGCCGAATGCATAAAACAAGCAATTGCTTGTAAAAGCAATTGCTTCAAGCAAAAGCACAAGCTCGTCTAGCAAAAGGTCTAGCTCAAGCAATTGCTTAAATCCATATGCATAATCTTTTGCTTATGCCAATACCTTTTGCTTGTCCCGCACAAGCAATTGCTTGCGTTTTCAACAAAAAGGATGTCACGCCTGTGCGAACACAAGAACAAAGGCGAGTGTGGCAGCGTGTATTTGAAAGGGCATGTGTGTGTGGAAACATTTCCAGACATAGCAGAAGAGCTATGAAATGCACACACAGACACATACACACACATCTATACACACACACGTATTACTGGCTGATTCCCATCACTGCAGCTTACAGCAGCCCGGATTTGCCAGATCGCACGTGGAGAGAGGTCTCCTTGCTCTCCATCGAAGTCAGACATGGATCCTACCTGTTTTTCATCACATTTTGCGTGCTAACCGCTGGACATTCCCGTTGTTGAAATGAAAAAGTTTCTTACACTACTTATGAGTAATTTCTTGTAGATTTATACCACTCCTTCACAAGTGTGGTCTTTCTTTCATAAATATGAAAATGATACTTAAAAGGGAACGTTTCTGTTAAGCAAAAGCTCAAGCTCATCTTACAGAGCTTGGAAAATCATAAGCAATTGCTAGCAAGAACTAGCAAATAGTATGTTTTATGCATACGTTTTTAAGCAAATGCTTGGTCTCTAAGCAATTGCTTGCGGGCAGCATGTGCTTGCTAGCAAAAGCTTCTGCTTGCAAGCAATTGCTTGTTTTTATGCATACGGATTCGAGTAAAAGGCTAGCACAAGCAATTGCTAGCGTTTATGCATTCGGCCCGTTGAAGTTGCCTGTCAAACATGTCCTCTCACAATGAATGTAGCCCCGAGGGACAAGTTACCCATGTGCAACATTAAAATGCCTCCCTCAAACTCATATTCCGGACAGGGCACTGACTACCAGTAATCTTGCATTCTTCTTAAGCATCTTTATAGCCATTTTCCTCGAGACATCATCCCCTCCCCCCCCCCCCCCTTCTCCCCCCACAGCAAGAATAGGACACTCCCACTGGACAGTGATGCCTGAAACGGGAGAGATTCATATGCAGATTTTTAGTCATCCAACATCTGGCAGCATTCTCACACACCAAATCTGACAAAAGTGAGAGAAGATGAGAAAAAAGATGGAGCTGCGCAAATCACACACTACAAGAGGTAAACGCCACGGGATGCCAACAAATTGTAGCATGCTATTTTTAATAGGTGTATCTCACATGACTATAATTGGAGTGATATATTGTAGTGGTGGGGGGGGGGGGTGAGAATTTGACTAGCTGAGTGGGACCATCTGGTGTAGAAAACTGCCTGCATTTATCATCATCTTCATTTTCTTTTTCTTGATAATTGATCACAACAAGAGAAAAACATTATGTTTTGCTTTTTGTATCACCCAAATTGTACAAGAGGTATTTCATAACTGGACAAGTAATATATATCGCGATGGATCAAGATCATTTTTAAAGACATCGATATGTCATAGTTCCTTATTAGCAAATCTCTCGGACGGACACCTAAAGGCTGTTCACGACCATTTTGAAAGCAAGAGATGCAAACTAGCATGTTAAATACTTGCATTTTTTCCAAAACATTGATTTGTCCATAAATTTAAAAAAATAATAATAATAAATCACATTCTCCACACTGCTAGGGCTGAAAAAAAAAAATCTGCAGACTGTAAAACATACTAAAAGGAAAAAAAAATCTGTTAAGGCAAAGTCATATATTGCATAAGAAAATGAGAAATATCATTTACATGTATTATGCCTGTGTAATTCCCATTCAGAAAAAAAAAAGATCTCCTGAAAATGTATTATTTGTGCATTCTTTTAATGAAGAGAAACATTCTAAATATTGTGCAACAACAAAAAAAAAACAGTCATCCAAAGTCCAAAATGATACATTACATTGTAGTTGGCAGCTCTGCACTACCTACATCATCATGTACATTGTAGGTCTCTGCATTGTACCCTTCAGACATCCATGATATATGCACAAGTTCAATTTCTAAGCTTACAAGTACATCTAGTACAAACTCAGATATCATGCTCATGAAGCAAACACTTATTTATTGCTCTGTCTTCATAACAGCCATCTATCATAGCAGATAGCTAACACACAGACACCCGTACAGACATAACAAACGCTGCAAAGCTTTTGCGTCTTACACGGTCTCATCAAACAGTAATGCACCATTTGCTTCCTACTCCACAGTTTAAGATATTTGCACTTACATCATCATAACCAAACCAAACAAAACAAAACAAAACACAACCACAGCTGAGGTCACAACAACAACAACAACACCAACAAAAACAAAGTATTACTTGGGAAGACAATGAACATTGTGTAATACTGTTCATAGCATTTTTCATTGGTGTACAATCAACAGACAGATTGCCCAAATCCATTCACCCAGTTGTCTGTGGCAACAAAATCTCGCTATCGGGCAAGTGAAATGAATGGCAACTTGCTTGTTCAAAAGTATGGGACCATTACCAAAATGCCCACTTGGGCAAGTAGGAGAAACATACATACATGTACAGAGGAGAAACATATTTTATATACATGCATAACTGAGGCAAATAAGGGTGACACATTCAATGATGTAGCTTCCCTGCACTTGTCTATATTACTATGCTTTTGGCCTTTTTTGGCCACAATCATGGTTGTGTATAATAAAGACAGTCATTTACAAATATCGGAATCTGGACATAAATTAGAATTATGTAGGTAGTCTAATCAATATATGACTGTGAATAAATCAGAGTAAATACTGAAGATCACACAGGAATATAGGATAATGATTCAAACTTGTGGCAGTTTGAAGGGTATCTGGATGCCACAGGCATGAAGCTGTATGGGTATATGGATATATGAAATCATACATAGCAAGTCGCATAGCCATATGGAAAGAGTTGTGTTCTTACAGTAATAGTTCAATGGTATTACCTGTGCATGGCTTCTCAGTGTATAGGCTTCAGTAGCTGTTGGTTGTGTAACTGGATGGTGTGTGTGTGGCAGTTAGAAGGTTGGGGATTGACAAGGTATTTGGTATTGTATGGGCTATATGGCCCATGACTGTTTATTGGTTAAGGTTTGTGAGTGTGATTGTGTGTAAGATGTGTTGGTTTTTGTGTGTACATTTGTGTGTGTTGTGTTCATACCTTCGACTAATGGAATCCACCTTACGAGCAAAGAAGATGCTGATACACCTCCACACTTTACTTGTCTTTGCAAAGTAAAAAGTGCGGGAAAGCAATGTCATTGGATGTATCGCCCTTTATTTGCTCACTTATGGGCAAGTCCAAGATAAGGTCCCCTCAGAAGGCAAAATTTCATCTTTGCTCAATATTGATATGTTTGGTATCATTTTGAAGCTTATGAGTTGAAGTTTTGATTTCCATGGAGGAAAAAATTATATTACGTAAATTTATGCAAATTTCAAGGGCTTCATTTGCATAAATGTGAAACATAGCGTTACGTATGGGACATTTATAAAAATTCATATTAATTCAAAGGAAAGCAAATGATATTTGATTAATATGTGGACATAAGAAGTTCATCAAATAGTTTAACTTGGTATGAAAACTTAGGGATTATGCAAATGATTATGCAAATTAGCTCGTGTCTTATCATGAGATGTCCCATACGTAACAAATTGAGGTCATTTTTTTAGGTTTTTTCTGAAATTGCTAAGGTTATATTAATGCCCTTTTGGAAAGTTCTAATTTATTGTTTAGAGAAATTAAATACCATAGAAAAAAGAAAAAACAGTAAAAGGAATATTTTTTATTAGGCATTGAAATAATGTTACGTATGGGACAAATGCGTTACGTATGGGACATCCTCATACATAATGCATGTGAATGCATAGTAGCTAGCTGGGAAGGTCTCTCAGTACACAAATGGTCAATCATCCTGAAGAAAGCATCCCAACATTGTCGCTACTTTTTGAGTTATAGACACTTTAAACAATACATGTACTTGATTGAACAATTTTCAGAAAGGGGGAGGGGAAAATGGCAAAATACACAATGAAAAATCAGCATTAAAGGGATGGTATAGTTTTTTGTAGAAATGGGGATTCAGTTTCCAACATTTAATGAGATGATTGGAAACCAATTATATGAATTACTAAAGAGCATACAATCCTAAGACTAGAGGAATTCAAAGTTTAGTGATGAAGATCCAATTTGAAATGGTTGTGATATAAATATTTAAACAGAATATAAAGTAAAATGATTTTTTTTTATTGCAAGTGATACACAAATTGTCCTTATTCAGGTTTCAATAATAGCCACGACAAAATTCATGGGTATACATACTGAGGTGTGACTCGAATCAATGACCTGACTGCTTGACAGACATCTACTCGATCACTTGGGTTCCACGCAGCAGGTATTGCTTATTTACATTGTATAAAAATTAATATTTCTTGTGTCAAGTTATTTTTTATTGAAACAAAATGGCAAACTGCCCTTCATCAATGAAAGTAAACACTATTCAACTTTTCAGTAGTAACTATCCTGATAAAAATAGGGCATACATACTCAGGTTGGTCATAAAAATATGGAATATGATTAAATATGATTATGATGGTAAATATTTGGGGAATATTGTTCCCTTGTCAATCTGGATCAGTATTTGAGTAGTTTCAACTGATTCCATTTCAATAATTATGCAAAAAATTGTTTATGGGTATTTTGCAAAATTATTTTGCAAAATACCCATAAACATGTCTCTCCACACACTAAACGAATGGGGGACAAAGGGCATGCATACTCAGGTTGGTCATAAAAATATAAAAATATGATTGAATATGATTAGGATGGTATATATTTGGGAAATATTGTTTCCTTGACAATCTGGATCAGTATTTGAGAAGTTTCAACTGATTTTACTTCAATTTTATGCAAAATACCCATAAACATGGTTTTTCACACACTAAATGAATGGGGGACAAACTGTCCCATACGTAACTGTCCCATACGTAACACGTCATGTCTGTCTTTAATTAGAACCTGTAATTAGAGCTTTTTACCTTATGACACAAAACTTACCTGTGATAATCTTGAGTGTTGTGACTTTCATCACAGTGAGTTACAAGTTGTAGAATGAAATACTTTCAGAGAGTTTTGAGGTTGAAAAAAATGTTCAAAAAAACAAAACTTTTCTGGTCCCATACGTAACAGCACATATTTTCTCTTCTAGAATATAATTGTGAAGGTCATTTTTCTCTATTTTTTGCATGATTATACTTCTCCTAGATATCAATCACCATGATAAAGTTTAATATGATCAAAAGCCATTAACACTATTTTTCAGGTCATAAAAGTCTCTGAATGTCCCATACGTAACGCGCGTGTTATCTTGGACTTGCCCTTATACAAACAGCGTACACCTTTATAATACACATACATTGTACAGTGTAGAGGATGTTATTCGCCACAAGGACCATACAACTTCATGAAAAAATCCCTATGCCATACAAGGTTGGACTTTTTATATCTCATTGTAGTCTTAATCTTCATCTTAGGACTAGTAATCTACAAGCAGTCACTTATCAGATGTCCATCCAAGTGACAAACACTCTCCTGTATAGAAGTACTCAAAAAAGGTCTGTACAACTTTAATCAAGTGATTAAATGCCTCACTAAAACAACCGGCCTGGAAGCAACAAAGAAAAATATCACCTACATTGTGATGATGACTCCAAAAGCGAAGCCCAGTTCAAACTGTAAAGGGAAATGTACCCCAAATATACATGTGGATTGAGTGAATGCAGCCATATTAGTAAGACACATGGAACAGGAAAATTGGACAATCTATTCACTGATGTGTTCTCAATCTATGTATGTATTTGGGAAAGTTCCCTTATAACTCTCTCAAATCTACCACACCAAAATATATGTAAAAGACACTGGCAACAGTAATGAAAGAGTGAGCTCGAGACAAATTTAGTGCTGCAGATGGAAAGGACAGGCATCAAAAGACTTAGACGGGATAGAGGACAGCATGTTAATTTAACGCAGAAAGAGACGATGGAAGCAAGAAACAAGAATCTGTTGAAGCTGAGGAAAGAAAAAAGTGGGGGACAATGTCAGAGAGACAGTGACAAGGAAGAGGTTTTACCTGGATGAGTTGGTCCATGTCGTCCACCTCCCCCGGCAAGTCCGAGAGCGAGTTGAAGATCTGGGCCGAGTTATCCAGGGCTAGAAGATCCTCCTCCTGAACAGACGACAATGATGGCGGAAAGAAGAAATAATGTAGCTCCAGAGGTTGGGAGGAATGTGGTGCATATTTACGCAAAAGTCATGGGGGGGGGGGGATGCATACAAACAAGTTTGCCAACATTCTCAAATCTAAATCAGAGATTTAAAGAAAGCCTTCAGTGACATCTTTACGTTACACGCATCTCATTAGGCAATGATAATTTCTCTATCAGAGAGCCTTTTTTCAGGGTGTACAAAAAAACATATTTTTATACATTTTTTATATATGATTACATATTTTTGCAAGGTGTGCAAGAAATGTACGTTCATAAACTGTTGTATTACGTTGCCTGTTTTTGTAATTGTATAAAAAGAATGTGATATTTGAAATAAAATTGTAGCAAAAAAATAAATCTAATAATAGCGAGTCAATGGAGTAAATAAAATTGATAAATTGATTGAGAAATTAAATTGATTTGAATTGAAATAGCTTCCTGCAAAATGAAGGAGACTGGGGAGCTATGTTCACATACAATGGCAGACCAACAATCAAATATGGCCTGCCAAAAAATAAATGTAAGTCTGAAGGGTAAAACAAAATTAATGGAGGAAATCATACACCCCCTGAAATTTCTGCACAAGTTTTATGTCCATACTTCTATTGTGCACCATCTACACTCCCTGGGAATATTTCTTGGCATCGTATCTACACTGTACATTAGTCAATGATGGTATTAAATACATCCTGTTGCAACCATGCAGGATGTTAAAAAAAGATAATGAAAAGAAAAACAGATATCTCATCAAAATCAATACCTAAGGCAAATACGAATATTCATCATTATTCACTATTATACACCAAGACAAGCTCTTTCAGTTTCATAAATTTCGTAGCATCATTTCACACCCTATTATATCATACATTGTACAGTGTATACTGTACTCCTTTCACATTATGCAGTTTCACATCATTACACTCCCCTTTAGATCCTTATACTTTTTATCACATTACCGTAGTCTCTTAAACACAATGGTATACACATTTCTGAATAACCTTACACCTTCCACATAATTATACACCCATTCACATAATTATGCATATTTGCCATCATTCACCCTTTTACAAATAAAAAGACCATTTGACATCATTACTCCATCTCAAATCATTGCATTAGTTTACCCTGTTATGTCATGTCAAATCATTACACACTCTTTTCACATAATTACATGCCCCTTTCATACCAATGACTCCACACCCCTCCCCTTTAATATCTCATCACATAATTACATGCCCCTTTCATACCAATGACTCCACACCCCTTCCCCTTTAACATCTCATCACATAATTACATGCCCCTTTCATACCAATGACTCCACACCCCCTCCCCTTTAATATCTCATCACATAATTACATGCCCCTTTCATACCAATGACTCCACACCCCCTCTCCCCCTTTAACATCTCATCATATCACACTGACCTTCTTTTTGAACATGGCAAGTGTGACTTGGAACAGCACGATGGAGCCCTCAAAGAAGAACATGTCCCAGACTCGCAGTAGGACCTTCATGTGAACCACCCCGGCGAAGGCGGTCAGGAACCAGTGGAGTGTGATCAGCGACAACTCTGACCGGCCGGAACAACACAAAAAACACCATTTTATTGATTGATTGATTTTTTTTTTGACAAATGTCACCAAAAAGAGGAACAAGTGTGAAATAGGTTGTCCACAAGCAGTCTCAATGGCACACTTCACATCTGACTTCATTCCCTGACCCATTTCTTAATGGCAACACACACAGAGGCAATGAAAAATTGGTGTCCAGTGAGAATGATTTTTTTCTTTCTTTCTTTTAGAAAATTTAGAACTACCAATATAGTGCTGTCAAGTACAGTATACTCCGAAACTTTTGGACGTTCGATTTTAGAGAATTTTACACATGTTCATAATTTCCTGGATAAAAGTTTCTTGGTGTCAACTAAAAAAATCTCAAGACTTGGATTTATTGTGCTTGTGATAGTTCAGACTAGCATGAAATATGAAAACAAAAACAAAAACAATCTGCACGCAAAATTTCTCACATTATATAAAGCAAATAATTTCTGACTGCCCTGATCAATCATGCAAGGAATGTTCACTGCCAAAGCTATGGTGAATTTACAACATGTGCTGGGCCCCTAGACCAAAGGAATCTAACTCATTTTTCCCAATTCAGCCCTTAAAACTCACACACATGCACAAATGACATGCAAACAAAAATGTTGATACTAGCACAAGAAATTAAAGGTCCATCACTGATATTCACATTTTCAAGATTCAAATAAAGATATTTTAAAAAAATACATGGTGCTTGTCATGATAAACTCCACAGTTATGTATTGCTGGTTCAAACCAGTGGTCTGTGACCTGGCTTGGTAAGACTTGAAATGAGGCTAATGCTGCTATGTGATGTTGACTGCTGACCTATCTGTAAGAGCTACTTATCTCCTAATGACTATCAATCCATCAACATGCCAATCCAAGGAGGCCATATCTCTATTCCCGTTTTCATATTAACCCCCCACCGCCAATTACTGAAACTGGTCTAGGTTTGGTCTAAACATGGACCAGGCTATCAAAGTGCCCATCATCTACAGCTTTGTCAGAGAGTGGTCTGGGGGTTGGCTTTAATAGTGACATAGTCTGTGGAACAGTAATTTGAAGCCTACACTCAACCCAAGCTTTTGTGTGCATTTGGGGAACCTACTTGTACACGTAGTACATTTCTTCAAAATCTATTTTCTACTTGTCCTAGCTTAGCAATCAACTTAAAATTTTGTCTTTTTGTGGTGACTATTTCTGTTACGGGAACTGAATCTGAAGCCGCAAAGACATCAAGCTCCAACCTGATCCACTACAGACAGATCGGTAGCTGCCAGTCTGATTCAAAGACTAGTCTTAAATGTCCTATGAATAACAGAAACACTCCAGACTGAGACCGGCAGCTGCAAGTCTGATACAAAGACTAGTCTTCAATGCCCTCTGAATAAAAGAGAGACTCCAAACTGAGAAGCTTCTTTAGTGGACACTGGGCACTGTCTCCCAGTATTTCCTCACAGGAATACACTACAAGCCTGTAAAAAGAAAACCAAAACTATTACAAAGCTATTAACTGAGAACCAATTAACATGTAAAATGGATACACAGTACAGGAATAAGTCATAGACACCCTTTAATCTGCCTTTATTCCTGTGTACACAAGCATCTCAAGGATTAGCAGGAAAAACAGTTCAGATACTGAAGAATGAAAAGGGCTTGGAAAGTTATATTGCTTTAATGTTCACTGGTCTGTGAAAGCAGGTTGAATAGTATCCCACTTAAGCTGCAGAGTGGAGATGGGGAGAAGGGTTCGGGTAGGGGACTATGGAAGATTCCAATTCTTACTGCTGAAGGAAATACATCTACAAGTACCAATGGAGACTTTCAAAACTTGTTTCTGGTTCAGTAAGTTTTGTTGTTCCCTATTTCTTTTCTTTTCTTTTTTTGAGGGAAGCGGAGGGAAGGGGGATTTCACTCTTTCACAAATGTCTCTTCGAATGATACTTTCTTTGAATATCAAACTATTTCTTTTAATAGCCATTTGACAAGGGCTTGCATCACTGTCGCCCTTGGTTATTATAAACTTGGGTTCTTGTGATTAGCCTCATTTTAGCCATGCTTAATTGTCAGACTTAACCACGAAGCCTTGTCAAAAGGCTAACTATTTCTGGCAGAAAAACAAAAACAATAAAACCCATAAGAATTTCAGTTTCAAATCAGCTCTAGGGAAAAAAAAAATAGCTGACCCATGTCTATTCCAGTTTTACACCAAAAGAGTAAAAATTCTCATGAGAAATGAAATTATCTCTCCATTATATACTGAACTCACACCTTATAATTTATGTGTTACTTTATATTGCCATGGATGGATGTTATAAACACAGCACTGTATGATTTGTGTGGAAACTTAATAAATGAAATTGTCAGATTTATGCCTCACCAATGTCATGACTCTTAAGGAGCTGGTCAAGCTCTGGAAGGTAGCTGACCATCAGTTGACGTAGCACCCTCTGGTCAGCCTGCAAAGAAACAAATACACAACCAAACCTGCTGTGAATTTCTTATCCTCAGCTCCTCAGTGCACAAGGTGAATGCTATTATTTACTGTAGTGTTATATATTTTCACGGCATGAAATTTTTGCAAAGTGGAGCTGACGGCCTTTTTCGCGGCATGAAATTTCCAAGAATTTCCCCTGGCATTCAATGCATATACAGTGTAGAAAAGAATGCTGCATTATGATTTTCACAAATCCTGGTATTAGTTGCAAAATTAAAATGCACAAGAACGTTTTAGTTTTACAGGATTTCTAACATGTTCCGGGATAATCTTCCTTCAGAAAACTCCTTGTTCTCATCAAGTCAGAAAATACAAATTTTACTGCATATTTTTTATCTGAGATAAATCAAATTAGTCAGTTTCATTGAATCTGCCAAAAATCTGGTGGAAAAAAATAAAACACAAATTTGCCAATACAAGACAGAAAACTTGAATTCAAATCTTCAAAGGCGTGTTGCCAATTTCAGGATCAGTAACAAATCTAGTGATTTAGAGGCTTTCAATAATCTCTCATGAGTTATTCTGTAAGTAAAATAAGCAATTACTACACATGAACACCAAAGAGCTCCATCTAACAAAAGAAAATATCTTATTCTTCATTATAAATCACTCACATTAAAAGGAAAAAAATAAATGTGTTATTATATATAAAATATACCAACAAAATTAAGCAAAATACCACAGAAATGTAGTTTCTAGGAATCAATGGGTCAAATGAAGAAAGCAATATGAGGTTCCACTGAGTACCTGGACTCCAAGGAGTGTATGTGAGAAATATGACGGTGGGACCAGGTCCTCTATCAGCGAACACAGGATCCAGAATGCATCTTCCTCATCCATAAAGAGAAGCAGGGAAGCTACAATCTGTAGTGATTGATGCAAACAAGATACTAGAACAAGTGAACTAACTCAATGTGCTTAGAGGGGAGCTCAATACACACACACAAACATGGGGGAAAAAAAGGCAAAATAGGAACTGTGACACCCTCACAATTTTTCATTGAATCGTAAAGAGCCAGCATTACGAGAAACTTATTGTAGAGAAATTATTCTTTCCTCAAACAAGTGGTAGAACACAACCTGCTACATGCCAGCCTAAAGACTCGGTGCACGGAGCCTCGTAATGTTCGGTTGTACAGGACTATTTGTGTACTGCACATGAAGAACATATCTTCTCATCTATGCAAAATACACTGTGTGGAGTAAAAACAGAACTGGGCCTGCACAAATGCTAGATTACAATCGATCACATGAAATTAATGAATGACTATAAGAAAGCTTTACCAACAGCCGACACTACATGATCCATATGCACTATGTGCATGTATTGTATGCCACCAATCACACTCATTTACTATTACAAACTTTATGAGGTAACATATCACAGGGCTTGACATTAGCAGCGGTGTCATGGCCTGGGGCCGCTAAATATTGATGTTGGGCCACCAAATTTCCAATGAAGTTATTTTTTGGTAGCCTAATCAAGCAGCTCAAATTAAAAATGAAAATTCACATTTCCCTTTATTTCTAGCCACTACATTTCTTCTTTAACCAAAATTGCAAATTCATAGACTATAGTGGTCTGAACAGGCCACTAGAGAAAAGTGTTAGTGTTGAGCCCTGCATATTATATCATATATTTTATGTTACGTTTGAACCTACCACGCCCGTCCCTTGACAGTAGCCAATGTCAGGGTAGAGCCAGGAGATGCCTCGTAAGACTCGCCGCAGCCTGGGCACACCAGTACTCTTCTGGGTGGAGAAGCAAGCGTTGCTGGGCATGGTCCGTAGTAGGTCCTGTTGGAGTACACAAACATTGAAATGTTGCCAAAACTTTTGTTGCAGTTGGTACAACCATACTATACAGCGGCATCACTGCTACTCTACTGTATAAGCTATCATTTTCGCTAGGGTTTGATTTCCATGAATTTCACGAATCACAGTTGGATCGCGAATTTAACAACACGCGAAAATGTCTTGATGCGCTTGGGTGATAGTGTATTCACATTAACATCGGTGTCAATTTGCAGAAACAACATCTCGCGAAAATGTATATGACTGCTTCATTCACAAAAATGTTTGTACGTGAAAATAACAGTGCATATAGTACTACTATGTTGATGATTACTACATATAATACTCCTACCATGTGAGAGCATTCGAGTTGAGAGCACACAATTTCATGTCATGTGGCATTGTGTATTCTCTGCAAATCACTGGTGTGTGGGTCAATACTGTTCTTTCCAGCTCTTTTTATCCACTTCAATGCGCATTACACAGATATCGCCCTTTCAAAGGAGTACTATAACTCCAAAAGGACTGTCAAGTGTTTATTTCAACTTTGGACAAGGCAACTTATGTTATACTATAGGTTTGCAAAAAAATCACATCATTTCATTCTAGACCCTTCTGCAGACAGTAGAAATGCTAAAATTACACTACCTGATGTGATGTCACTGTTCACGATATACTTGGAAAATTTGTTATCTTCGCTGCATCAGTCACATGATTACATTTATGACCAATCACTGATCAGTATTAATGTACACCATGTAGACCATTTGATAATTGTTATAATGCACATTTCTTCTTACATGCAGTATACAACAGATTTTTGTTAACAAATGGATTGATCGATAAAACTTATTGAAGGTTCTGTGCAAGTCTACGCCATCAATATTTACAATGCATTCTTTTCAATATAGCTATGTAAGAGTTTTTGCAATTATGTCATCGCTATACCACCCTGTTTTGATGGGTAAAATTTTGTCTTTTCAAATAGAGCAGTCAAACTGAAGAACATTTAGCTATAGACTGTGCCAGATGTAGATAATCAACTCACTCACATTGTAACATTTACATTTTTTAAAATGTGTTTGTCTTTTCTCACCTTTTCAATCTGTTTTGCAGCCATTGACTGGTCACTGGAACTGGCTTTGATTATTTCCTGCAGTTTAATGGGAAGAATAAAAGTAATCACTGACACTATAGTACAACAAGCAAATGTGTATGAAGCTGTTATTCTCCAAAAACAACTGTATGGCACTTTCCATATAAATGCAGTCGAAACCAATTACCATCTGCACTGAAAAACTAATTCCAATGGCCTACCAGCCTTCATCCCTTTCAGAAGTTTCCAAGATGTTACGTAATGCTCGCCAGAAGCATGGCTTTATACATCACAGAGGCCACAGGCATCTATACTGGTTTGACATCCAGGGCTGAGAAAACCACATCATCACTAATGATTGAAGACTCTGGGGAATGTATGAAGTGGTCAGCAATGGTACAGGTCAGATTTAAAAGGGAAATGATGTACATGTAAGAGTGTGGCAATTTAAGTTCAATCTCCATCGTTCTGGTTGATCACTTTATAAATACACATCTGTGGTCCCAGTGGGGAGAGAGTTTATTTTGGGGGTTTCCACTTAAAGTACAATTAAGTCTAAAAATAAGTTGAGGTTTTCAGGCAGGCAATGCAATTAATTATCAGCACATTAACACAAATCAAATGACATGAATCTCTTAGGCTCTCTCCCTCCCTCTCTCACTTTCTCATGCACAGTTAAGAGGAAGCCTGCACCAATGAAAAACACCCAACATGCCTGCTTACACACACCCAAAGTCAACTGAAGGGGATGCAAAAACCATTAATTCCAGTGTGCAGGCACACAAATCAAATGAATTACTCTTGGAAAATGTATCATGATGCAAAAATCAGTTCAGCTTAGGTTGTTTTGGTTTGTTTTGTTTTTGATACTCTCGCAATAATTTGGCACGGGAAGAAACCATTGATTTTTTTTTTTTTTTTTTTTAAATCTCACAATGCAATTGCCATGCCAGGGGGGCATTTCACGAAGCATTTTGTCTGACAAAGTTGTCAGACAAATTTGCTCTCAGCCAATCAGATACAAGGATTTCAGTAGCTTGTAACAGTTTGCCAGAAAAATATCCGACCAAACTGCTTCATGAAATGCCCCCCAGGTATGCACACTTTGGTCATTGCTTATGCACACAGTCTAAAGATTCAAAGCACTTCCTTTTAATACAGCCCACTGATTTTTTCCCTTTTTTTTTTTTTTTTGCATATGTGAATGGTGGAAAATAAACTGATTTTCGTGTTATGGTGCAAAAACCGCTAACTCCCGTACGTGAATGCAGATAATAACAAACAATTTGATGGTTAATAATGCCTCTGGAGACAGTTTTGTGGCGGAGGCACAAAAATGTTTGCACCAAGCGCGGTGCATCTCAAATTAAATTTTGACGGTTAAAAATGTCTGTTTATACCTTATACGTCATCTCGCTGCTGGTCTTCTTCTCCTGGGCCCCACAGAGTCTCATCCACAGCTGGGGGCGCATACTGTGGGGAATTCCCTCCCTCACCAGGGACCGCAGCTTCTCCGTCTGTGGCAGTCTGCTATCCATCTGTAAAAACCACAGGAAGATAAAAGGGCAGATTGTGAGATAGAGAGACAGGTACGTGTACACAGACAGATGAATGGAAGGACAGACAGTTAAATGGATAGATAGATTAAGATAGATGGATAGATAGATAGACAAATGAATAGATGAATGGATGGAAACATAGATGGATTATGGATAGATTGATAGATAAGATGATAGTGAGAGAAAGAAAAGAGAAAGAAAAGTGAAGACATAAGACAGAGACACATATAGAGATAGATAGAAAGGATATATATCTAAATGAACAGATTGATAGATTGACAGGTATATAAAATTCATATAATATACAGGGCTAGATACAGTAATGTAAATAGACAGGTATTAAAGTGGACAGACTAGGAACAAATAAATAGATACAGAAAAAGAAAGAGAAAGAGAAAGAGCTACTAAGCAAGATATAGTTACTCAGACAGATTAACAAAAAAAAAATTGTGACAAATGGCCCAAACGAGGCAAGTTGGAAAGACGGTACAATGAACAAATTCACCAAACTAGAGAACATGAGGAACAGAGATACATGTACAGAAAGGCAAACAGAAACACACAGGCACTATCAATGTGTACCAACATATTAAAAAATCAAAATGACAGGAGCGACAGGGAGGAAGAGAAGAGACAGATGGATCAATGACAATAAAAGAATGATTCTCAATGTTTATTTTACTCTTTTTCTAGTAGTCTTGCAGTTGTTGTGTTTTTTTGTGTGTAGTTCTTATGAAAAAACTTTCATAAGTTATGGTTGTTTTTGTTCCAGCCCAACAAAATGTTCACCTGTCTTGCTGGCTGAATGATATGCCAACATCAATTTCCATTCAAAAGAAAAAAAGACTGTCTTAATCATGTATATTTTTTTTTTCCCAGCCACAACGGTGACGACACAATAACACCATCCTCCTCCCCCCACGAAAATATACCTTTTCCCATGTCAGGTCTTCTACATCAGCATTGTGTGCAAACTCGAAGTAGGCTGTCCACTTTAACCTCTGCTGGGGGTCTTCTACAAATGGCTCGCTCAGAAGTTTGCTGGAGTTGGGCTCAGCTTTGTCTAGTAGAGAGAGTGAAAAGATGAGGGTAATTCAAATCAATCAATTTCAATTCAATTCAGTTCCATTCAAATCAAATCAAATAATGACAACCACAGCATGACAGAGTCCTATTTCAAAAGACCTGACGCAAAAATTCCTACAGTAGGAGGTGACTGGTTCATTAAAGGGACAGATAATATCATGAATATGAATAAAAAATACATTTGTTTACTGCAGTTTAGTGTCATAAGAACTACTGAGAAAATAGTAACAGAGATACAATAACAAAAGTTGAATGAAATCATAATAGAGAGGAGATGCTATTCAGTAGGTGATAAGAGGTTAAAAAAAAAACTGCAGCGAATGAATTTATAAATAACATGTATACAGTGTATAAACTGTCAAGCGCTGCCTACAGTATAACAAAATCAGATACATTGTAGGTTATTAGAGTGCAGCGTGTGCATTCTTAAAGGGATTGTATAGTTTGGTTGAGACCTAATTTCAGGTTTCTAACATTTTTTTTGGTAAGATAATGAGAATTTTCTTATGAAATATGAAAGAGCATGTAAATCCATGAGGAATTCAACGTTTATTTGATGAAAATGGGTTTTGAAATGGCAGAGATATCCAAAACAGAACGATTCTAATAAGTGTGGGACCCACACTTTATTACAATCGCTTTGTTTTACTTTGTTTTTGGATGTTTCAGTCATTCCAAACCTGATTTTCTTCAAATAAACTTTGAATTCCTCTTAAAATGGTATGCTCTGTACTATTTCATAAGTGTTTTCGTGGTATCTTTCAAAAAGTTAAAAGCCCAATTCTCATCTCCACCAATATTGTACCATCCCTTTAACCTCGGCAAACCGCACCAAACAATACAGATTTGATGCACACATGAATGCAAATATGTTTATTTTTATATGAAAAAAAAATCAAAGAGTTGCACACTTCAGTAATAGTCCATAGATTGCAGCAAACAACCCAGTCCTATTGAACTGCTACATAAAAGTAATACTGGTGAAAATTTGCTGCAGCACAGTACCAAGGCTTCATTTCAATTACCATGTACAAAGGTACATGCAGTACCGGTAAGTGTCATCAAACTACACCGTTTGCCTGCTGAAATATAACATATGGTAATGAAGAAGGCTTGCATGTGCTAAAAGTCACAGATCCCAAAGGGATGCCTGCAAGTGAACCATGATTAATCGATACATATCGTATTGGAAGGAAAATAAAAGAGAAAAAAAATTGTCAGTTTTCTTAAATCTGTGTAAAATCACACGGAAATTTGCAAACATTTGCCAATTGATTTGAGAGAGACAAAAAAGTCTGTTTTTGTTAAAAATATGTTATCACTCGAAGAATTGGTTATAAATGTAGCCTAGAGAACCATTGGAATATCTTACAACCAAAATTAATGAATACAAAACAATAATAAAAGGGACATCAATTTAAATGAAGGAGATTTGTACACCCCCTTTAATATGAAACATTAACAATAGTGAATAATAGAGATTATTATTATTATAAGCTACAGCACCAAACCACATAAATGTAATTTCAGGGGCTTGATGGGTTGGGGACCCTATTAGCACACTGTGCACACATTACATACTCTTGCCATAATGACATTGTCGGTAGCCGACAGCTGTGTTGATGGACTTTTTGCACCACGCAACACTGCTTCTAGAGTCTTGACATTTACAGAAAGCCAGGGAGCTACAGTACTTACAGATGCTGAGCTAGAGCTACATGTAGAGGTGTATACACATAGATGCTATGTACACCAGACATATGACTTTACACCTGTAGTAATTCCATCCCTCCTTTCCCTTAAAACTCCTCCTCAAATTAAGGCATAGTGTCTCATGGTGTCTCACAGTGTCACAATGACAAATTCATTCATTGATAGACTGGTTTACCGACAAACTCTTTAACTTATATTATAATATCTTTATGACCAGGATTGTTTCTGACAGCTAGAAAGCTTGCAAAGACACTCGCATGGCATAGCTACTGTACAACTCATGCATTAGAATTGAATTACATGTATTGAAATGTACTTACAAATAGTTGAAATGTATTTAGCAGAAACAGAACTAAATGAATAGCTTGAAGGTGGGGGGGGGGGACTTTCATATTTAACTCTGAATATGTACAAGATATGACATATATGTACACCTTTTACAAGGGATAATATAAATGTGCGTGTGTACTCTATAGAGTCTTTAGCTATGACACTGTAATACAGCCTGGATGATTCTACACATATCAGCACATACAATATTGTACATACACATCTTAGTTACACTGTAACATCCGCTGTATGATCTAGACTCATATAAGGGAGACTGGATCAGGATGTTATCATGTTACCTCATGAACTCAGCAGATTATACATAACACATGTATATGACATGCATGCTTCGTAAGCATAGTACAGATGTATTTCAGGAATTGTAAGACTCCTACAAAGATAATTTCACGGGAGGTTGAATTCTCATTCGAAAAACACCATGATTGAATTAGAAAATTAATATAACAAATTTTCATCATGAAGAAAAATGTCTGGCAATTTTCCAACTTGGAGATCATGTATGTTGCATGGTGTTTTGAAAGACAGTATTTCTGCATGTTTTCTATAATTTGGTGATTATCAGTCCAACTGTGAAATTTGTGAAAATTTGAATAAGGCATTCCAATAGTGTATACAGCATAATGATTACATCAAAGCCTGGCATAATTAGACAAGATGTTCTGTAGTCCAAGAGAATATATTGAAAGAAAATTCCATGAATGCTTTCTCCTGCCAAAAGAGGTTCATGGATTCTAAAATGAGATATGAAAGAAAATTCCATAGATGTTTTCAAACCTTGCTGAATAAACTTGAATGGGGTAGGAGCTACGTGTACAATCAGTCCTTTTTGATATGAAGACATAACAGAGTATGGGGGGGGGGGGGGAGGTGGAGGGGAAATGAAGTAGAAGAAAAGGCTTGCAGCAAGCAAGAAGTAAATAGATGAGGGCTCGTATTGCAATACACCACAGCCTCCACATTCGGAGACAATTTCTACATCTCTACAGCTGCATGACACAAAGGTATAGTCTCGATAAAAGCTGCTGGTAGAAATACAGCCAGTCACCCTATTTTAGGATTCACAGTATCTCTTTCAAGTGTTTGGTGGCTTTTGAAGTGGTTGCATTGATACTGACTCAATGTCAAAGGGTGGTGTTTTACCCTGCGTTTGTCTGTATTCATTTAAAGTAACACTCCAAACATCCGACTTCAAATGACTTTGATGAAGAGAGTACGAGGATGGTCAAAACATTTCAGCAGCTGAAATGTGACTGAATGATTCATAGCAATTTGGCAAAAATATGAAAAGTTCATATTTTGGTGAGACAGAGACATCAATGTTAAAAATCATTTTATGCAAATAAGATGAGGTGATGATGTCATGTCCTCATAACTCTCCAACTGATTTCTACACAACATATCATTAAAACAATATCTCTCGTTGGGAATTGATTGATAATTCTATTCCCACCTCTAAAAGAAAGAGACATTATTATTGCCATCAAAATCATTACAACCCTAGAGTAGGGGAGGATGATATTTGTTTTATAGAACTAACATAAAGACATGAAATAAGTGAAATAAAATTTGTGTGCCCCAAAAAGGAAAATTACAAGGGTATTACATCATTTTCTCACTGAATTTGAATATACATGACTCTGGCTTATGCAATTTCCTCACTTGTAGCTTGATTACAACAAAACCATACAGTACATCATATCTACCCTGATTACTGTGGGTATGGGTTGTAGAGTTTCCTATTAAATTGAAAACACACTGAAGAAAACCAGTGAAATAACCTTCTTACATGGAGTAAATGAGATATGGAACGATACATCTAAAATCTAGCTACAGTATACTTCGACAGCTTTTCCTTGACTTAAAATGCTAAAGCAACTTTCGGCTGTGTTTGAGATTGGCAGACTTGTATACACGAAACGTAGAAAATGTACACAATAGATGCATAGCATGAATAGTACTCCATCAGAATTTTTTTTTTAATCATTACATACAACACGACTACAAAACACCCACCCACAAACCTACACAATTGCATAAAAAAAACACACAGACACCCACTCACTATCAAACACACAGAGAACTGCTTTATGAGGCACAAATATTTCAAGGATAGCCAACACAAGACATGTGACCTATCAAACAAACGAACAAAAACAAAACCAAAAAAACCCATACAAATTCTGTGACAAGAAAATATTCATCTCTAACCCACGCGCCTGTCCTTCATACATATTACGGCACAACATACTTCATTAAATCTTCCGCTTTATCCCCCTACATAATCTCTTTTTTTTTTTCATCAGAAATGCACGATTTCATTTAAAGAATCATGCGCATACATTGCATAATTCCAAAGGAAGAGATCTGCTACACTCCAGAAAAAGTCAGAATCTCCATATTTGCCTTTCATCACACCTATCACCAAACATCTATCAATAGTCTGATGGAATCCATATCAATGACATTCTTTTTAAAGAATTGTGTCATGCCGAAAAAAAAAAATAGGAGGAAGGGCAATAAATCTCAACAATACACTGATATCCTCAAAGTAAAACTAAAAGCAACATAACATGTACCAAAATGCAGGAAGGGCTATGCATGTTTGGTTTAGATTTTCAAGAATACCCTTCTTTAATTTCCATTTCAATTGCTGGTAAATGACTGTCTACACTAGGAGACACCTTTTGTGTCAATCTGATCTTGTATTTGACAAAACATGGAATTCATGTCTCGCAAATCTTTCTATAACTTGTTCGGTTTTTACAGAAAAAAAAAATATTTGAATGGCTTTACCACCTTTCCAGACTCTTTTTCAACACCTTTGAAATTTTCTCACCTTCTTCTTCTACCCTGAAGCCAAACTCGTCGTAATAAAAGTCTCCGACTGCACCCGAATCTTCAGTCTGTGAAGAAATGTTGCACAGGAGAAGCAGACAAAAACAAAATACATCAAGTGAAGTATATATGTGGGACTGTTAGTGAAGAAAATGGCAATGCTCACAGAGTTTTTCAGAAGTCAAATAAAGAAGCCCTCCTATGTGAATAATTTGTTTGTTTGGGGTTCTTTCATTTGGGGTGGGCGAGTAGCTAAGAGTCTTCATAAGATATATTAGGGATCAACCGTTGGGTTTTCATTTGGTATTCATCACTTCAAGATACGGAGAAGACATGTTAGATTGGATTAGACTCTGGGTTTTGAATTGGGAGAGCCAAAAGTTCAAATCCTGCACTTTCTATTAAGACAAGGTGATTAAAGCCAATGCCGACAACATTCACCAATCAAAATCAGGGAGATATCTGCATCTCAATGGGGAAAAAAAAATTTATGTCAGGGAGAATCTTATATTCTCTACACATATAGATATGAAGAGATACCACATATTCAGGAAGCATCCAAACAGAATCAGGAAACCTAACTCCGCAGCTCTGAAAGCCAACCATTTTTTCACTCTGCTATAAAATAAAACTTGTTTCCTGGCTTTGTTGCAGTAATGAAATGGCTGTGCTCTCTATCAAAATAGAGAGAACAGTGTCACCACTGAAGGAACTACCCGAGTTTAATGAGACCATAGCATTATCATTATGCATTATCAGACGAGAAGAACATCTGGGCCTCTTAATAATGAAGAGTTGCCACTGACTGCAAAGTTGATATCAGCATATCATTCACACTCAGAGTGAAAAATCATGAAATTGAAATGATAGAAACAAAGAAAATTGACAATTCAGTGAAAGTTGGCGGGCAACAGTGCCAAAAGTCTCACAAAACATCACCAGAAATATTGTAAACTGGAGTGCAATATTTCAAACTTCCTACAAAATTTGCTGGGACAATCTTGCACGAAAACCCTCACTGCAGAAAACCCATCATATCCTCATAATATGACTTTTATTCAATGTTTGGATTCCTCCCCAAAGTCACACAAACATGCAACTAGCCACTACTAGATCAACATCATGGTGGTATGTCTATGTTTAGAAGACTGCCCAGTTAAATTCTCATGTGAAATTATTGTGGTAAAAACTCATAATATTTCTTATGATTGGCATTACTTAGTGACTTTTCCTTGTGAAGTGATTGGAAAGATGTATTAAACCATCTTTCATAGTCTTAAGTGTGGTGATACTTCCAAATGAACATGGGCCTAGTGATAATAATAACTCTTAGGCCAGTCCTGTATAGCAAGTATTATCAATCTATATTTCCAACCAGGACCCTTGAGATATGTGGCAGATGTTGTAAACATTTTCGTGACTAAAAGGTCATGCGATGCTAATCAAGAAGATGCACTAAAAGTAGCACGCACGCTGAGCCCCCACCTGTGCGAGTTTGGCCAGAATGTCCTGGGGCCACATACTGGGTATGAGGGCGGAGAAGGGCCCCCCTGGGGCTGGCGTGTACCCCCCTGATCCCCGCCTCTGTCGACTCATCTTACTGCTCATCTCATCCTCATCCTCTGACAAGGTTTCAGCTGTAAGAGAAACAAACAAGAAAGAAAAACAAAATAATAATTATGTAAATGAATACATGAAATGAATAAATTTAGCAATTGATTCTTCTTTTTAAGTTTCTTTTTTTTTTTCAATATTGGGTTTACAATGTAATGCACCAAGAACACACATTATGAATAACAAGGCTGACAAGAAACCAAAAAGCATTGGTTAGACCCAGGCAGCTGACAGCATTATCAGTTCCTTCATTGTGCAAGATCCTTGAAGCGGCAAATAATCCAACAAAAAAAGAAGATATTATATGCTATGGTACAGAAGCAAACAAAAACACATACGATTGTACTCAGTAGCTGCATGCACCCCCTCCCCCAGTATACACACCTCATTAAATGTCAACAACAGATTGAAGCAGTGTGTGCATAACACATTTATACAGTCTTACTGAGAGAGTACAGTATACGGCGAATATTTCACTAGGTTTTTATTTAAATTGCAAATTTCATGAGTCGGGTGCTATTCGCAAATTCAAAAACATGCAAAAAAATCAACTCTCATCCCGACGTGAATGTGGAATGTGGGATGGGGTGGGGGACAACATGAGTACCCCTCTACAAGCCTATTTCAACTTATCAAATCATTTTGCATCTCTTTTAGCTAGTACCTGCCTTTTAGAACTTTGTTCCAAGTCAAGAACATTACAAACTGCTGGTGATTCCACCTCATCATGTAGTTTTACAGGTCAAATCCCTATTTGCTTTGAACGTACGGTACAGCGTGCCTTCGCTGCCCGGTCTTAATCGGCACTCAGAAATAACTTCTGAGGTCAAGATACAGTTTGTATGGTATAGACATGGATACGACTGTCTCATACAAGTACCAGTACAATTGTATAAAGGAAAGTTTAACGTTTTATAGCCCCTAGTTTTTAGTGCCATAAACAAGCATTGCACTTTTACCACTTGATCAATCCACCACACTCTCAAGGAATTGGAACCCAGAGGTTAGGCCAACGGAGTTTACATGAGTGTCAATAAACTCTTGATAAGAACAGTCTATACATGTAGGTGATATGCTGTTAGACAAGGAATGTTCGCGTGCATTTTAATTTTGCGAATTTCGCGAGAGCCAAGATTCGTGAAATTAAAATGTATGTGAAAGTTCTGTAATTGTCTACACTATACGCATTGAATGTTACAGGCAACTCAGGAATATTTCATGCTGCAAAAAAGGCCGTTGGCTCCAATTCGCAAAAATTTCATGCCACGAAAATATTGTGTTTTACAGTAAATTTATAAGCAATTTTTTTTTTTTTAGCAAAGCTGAACAATTGGAACTACACTAAGTTTTACAAATGACACATATCGGCACCCGTACCAAGGTTTGACCTACCATGCCAAGGTTCTACCGTGCCAAGGTTCAACCGTGCACAAAAGTATAGGTTTCTACATACGTGTACAGTGTATATAGTAGTGGGTGGTTGAATTTTGGACTGCGTTGTGGTCAAATTATTGGCGGCTTGCAGTAGATCTAGAGGATATTCACAAAGCCACCTTGCAGCATGTTTGGTGCTCATTATACCAGGGGCGGCGCAGCCGTGGGGGCCATGGGGGCTCGGGCCCCCACACTTTTTGTGCACCATACAAAGGAATACATAAGGTGTCATCACTTTGGGCCCCCACACTTTTTTCAACCCGGAAATACGTAAGTGGCACTAAAATGGGAGGGGAGAGAATGAGCTGAGGACCTTTTTTGTTTGTTTTTTTGCTTGTCAGCTGAAGAAACCCGGAAGTGGACGCGGGGACGGGGAGAGATGAGCTGAGGACCTTTTTTTTTTTTTTTTTTTTGCTTGTTAGCTCATCAAACCCGGAAGTGGGCCCCCACACTTTTGAAAACAGTGCGCCGGGCCCTGTATACAACATGTAATGCATAGATGCATCATGCAAGAGTTACTGAAAAGAAAGTGATGCTTCACCTTTTCTTCCTGTGCCTGAGACTCACAAATGTAGGACAGCAAATACAATGGCAATGCTCTAGGGTTTCCTCTGCCAATCAGCACCAACAGCATAAAAAGGGTTAAGTAAAGCAGAAATGCCAAGGTTCAACCTCCCCATGCTAAAATTAAACCGCACACAAACGCATATGTTTTACATGTAACAGATGGTCAAATTTTGGACGGCGTTATGGTCGAATCATGGGCAGCTTGCTTTGTATGAAGTTTGTGAGGAATACAGTAGTGTACATTCAGTAATAGTACTCCAATGATATGCAAATTGACACCAGTTTACAGTATACACAAACACAATTGTGTGTGTAAAACCATGTACATGTACTTACGCCACATTTTCCAGCAATTTGTCTTAAGCAAGTGGCAACCACTCCCTTCGGTAGCAACTGGAGCCATTGCAACTAGCAATTCACAACTTGCTAGAAAACAGCCAGCTCCTGTGCAGTGTAATGCAAATTGTCAGCACCATTTACATTATTAATCTACAGGTGCAAATTCAACCAGCTAAAAATGGGAACTATTTTCTAAACCAGTACATGAAGTGCACATACTATTTTTGCCCCCCCCCCCCCCAAAAAAAAAAAAAACTATCAGCAGACCTCCCTGAATACACTTATGTAATATTACTCATGGACTCAGAATAACCAGATGGCGTGATTGTCAAACTGCTGGAATTAACATGCTGACACCTGCAGGGTGAGGTGATAGAAAGAACAAACAAACAAACAAACACATACACACACACATCATGGGGCACCTGATCTACACCATCTCTTATAACATGGTCATACTTCCATATTAATACAGTACTTACATGTGTGTGCATACTGTAGGGTGTCAAAACAGAGCAGTAGAATACAGCTGTAAACACAGTCTAGGGCAATTCCCTGGGCAATTACCCCAAACCCTTCCCCTTTATACCTTAACCATAATCCTAATCCTGAACCTAATTCTAACCCTATCAAACCCTAAACCTAACCCTAATCCTAATCTTTACTCTAACCGTAGCACTAACCAGTATGGGGGGGGGGGGGGGGGGGGGGGGGGGAGGAAGGTAATCGCCCTGAGGTAATTGCCTTGATACCAATGATTAAACAAGCTGAGATTAGGTTTCTGACAGTGCTACATGTAGCTATACCATAGGATACATACTCTTGGGATTCACAATTAATGGAGATACACTTTTGTAGCTCCCTGGATTCACTTTGCCATTTGTCATTATGTATGAATGTATACCATAGAAGAGAATTAATATCAATAGAGGAGCACTCACAGTAATATGAGCCATCACAGTTATCATACGGCATGTGGGTGTGTACCACCTGTTATGTGTTACGTCTAATACCCACACACTTGTAAATCTGAGTAAATGTGACAAATGTGAAAGCACAGCATTTTGTCATCACATGTTCGCAAGATGATGACGAGGCAAATTCCACGCCATATTCCATAAATGGTGCAATATTTGGTACCCTGGGGTACCAAATAAAAATTCGCCATTTTGTTGAATTTTTTTTTCTTTAGCGCTGTACCCTGGGTTACCAAAAATGTGTAAAAATAATTCTTAGCATTATTATGCACAAAAATGCTTTCTTGTTTGTGATTATATCATATGCAACAATCAATGCTTGCAAATAATCCTGTTTTTGTTTTCTCATTTACATGCTCTGTTGTACTCTTCCCTGTTTAAAAGTTGACATGGAAGGAAAATTAGCATTGCGATTGTCATTGCCACGCTGATTTATGGCAGCACTGATGATGAGAACATACAATTGTGTAATCACCATTACAACATTGTACACCTGTATGATACGTGTAATGGACATGAGATGTTGGTACACAACGCCATACCCCAGGTTACGACGGTACCCCGGTGCACGGCGTGACAAATCAAATATCAAAGTGAAAAAGTGATTAACATTCTGCTGTGTGGAATATTACACATGCATGAAGACTGCTGCAAGGCTTTGCTGTTGTTATTATACATAATGTGCCTGAAATGGTAGCTATCATCACACTTATATTAGGGGGACTTCTATAGTTTTGGCTATAATGGCGGCTGTAATTGGAGACTATCATAAATCAGTTCCTTCCATGTCGAAACCCCAGCTTATGGCGATACTCCAGATCATATCAAATGAATACCTGCAAATCTTCTTGAAGCAAATTATTAATACCGCACTGGCTTTCCTTTGAACATTGAGTTCAAAGCAATATCAGTGTATGATACTCCTTGTGTACATACATTTGTATGAGGAGCACAGCCTCAGAATCCCACAACCATGTAACCAACCCAATGGGCAGTCAATTTTAGCATACAATCGTATAATTGCATGTACAGTACTTTGGTGAACATCTGCATTTTAAAGTTCATCATAATTTTCCTTCATTTTCTTTCTTATTGTTGCTGTTTTTGCAGTTACTGTACACTGCATATCAAAGGGATGGCATACAACATGTAGTATTGGTTGAGGTGAGAATTCAGCTTTTAACTTTTTGCAAGATACATGTACTATTTACATTGTAGATAGAAACCACTTCATGGACTGTTTAAGAACATACAATTCTAAGAGGAATTCAAAGTTTCTTTGATGAAAATCAGTTTTGAAATGGCTGAGATATCCACAAAAAAAAGAAGCAAAACAAAGAGATCCTATTATACATGAATTGTAAAAGCTTAGGTGGGTCCCACCTCTTGAAATTAGGATCTCTTTGTTTTGGATATCTCAGCCATTTAACGTGCATGCATAGAAAATTGTACATACTGTAGTACATATCCGCAAACATTACAATGTATACTGTCAGTATTCTCTCATCATCGATGCCTCTAGAATAACAGACGTTTGTAGTACTGTACACTGTACAGGGGCCGGGGAACATTTTGGCTTCTGTGCATACACTATCGCTACAAATTCGAACTTTTCATACACAATGTCCTGCGCATCACTCTAGCACTAATATCAAAAGATGGCGCAAGAAATGAAAAGACAAAATGTCTTCCTTCTCTCTCCTGCACAACATACAAGTAATGATTCCGGTGAACTCCAAATTAGGAAATATCATTTTCGATGGGTGCAACTACAAGTACAATGTCATTGTACAGTAGCTCCTTGACAGTGTACAGGTGTACAGGTGTACAGAGTGTATGAAAAAGAAAGGTTTGAGATTTCATCCTTTCTTCTCATGAGCATAATACAATATGTAATTCTCTCCACACCCTGCAGTACAATGCAAGAGTCACTTGAGAACAAAAATGCAATCTGCCAATGGAAAAAATGTTTGCTTACAAGCCTGGAATATGCCTGAAAACAGTACTGAGGACCTTTCAGAGAAAGCTTATCATCAGAAGAGATGGCTTGTTGGAGAGGTGTACCAAGGAGGTATACATTGTACCTCCTTGGGTGTACCAACACCTCAGAAATAGCGTGTGCAAGTGGAGAGGTTGAAAATGAGGTTGTAAAAATGTAATCTGGAGCCAGACAGCAGTTCAGACATGTACTCATACAATGCATTTAAAGGCCAACATCACCATATGATACGGAGGCACAATGCTTACATTATGAATTATGCAAGCTGAGATGGAAAATGCCATCTTCTTATTACACCCACATCCATTTGATGTTGAGGAGGCGGGGGAAGAATTACCAAGAGATGCCATCTCAATCTTGTACTGCATCCTCACTTCTTTACATACATTACGTTCAGTTGTACAGTTTAATATTAAATCATGGTCTGCAGCCCACATTGGATGATATACACTGTAAAAGATGCTGGATGAATATAAAAGATAAAAGTACTTGTAAGTAAACAAGGAAGCCAGAATAAAGACTAGATTTAATAGGGAGGGGGTTAAGGGGAAGGGGGTATACAATGTACATTCATATTGCCCCCTCCCCCTTGCTGTGAAAGCAAGGTTCACCTTCAAGATACAAGTACAAGTAAACAAAGGAAGAAAGGAAGAAAGTAAGAAAATGTAATATGATGTGCTGTGACAGTGCATCTCCTTTAGGTTTGTTTGTGGGATTAGTTTTTCATATCATTTGTGTTGTATTTTATAAAATAATATATAATAAACTGTATATCAATTTTAGGTTTTCCTTTCTCCTTGTTTTGTGGAAGGGGGGGGGGTAGAGGGGCTCTTATGCGACAAAAATCTTGACTTTAGAAATAGCATTTGTGACTCTACATGTACAAGTACAGCATATCAAGACACTGTGTACAATGTACACCTGTAGAACATGTTGCAATCATATTTGGACAAGTACAGTGTAGGCCTACTGAGTAACTCGCTTTTGTATCATAACATGGCTTTGAATGTCTTGTTTCCATGCTTACTGTCTGGGAAACTAGCTTTGCATTGAACATTTTATGCATTTGTATACATTAAATAGCCCCAAATACATGTAGTCTCTGATTATAATCTTGTCTGTAGGTGCCACGACATCAAATAACCTCAGAGTCTGGAGCTGTAAAACCAATAAAGGGAGGTCTATTGACTTTGTTACTCAGAAACATTATCAAATTTGCCCCATTTGCCTATTAGTTAATTTGCTTCACCCCTTCTTCTACAAACACAGTCACCAGTTACAGTATCAGAAAATAAACAAGTTCAGACTTACATTTACTTTGGAAGTGTGTTTACACTCTGGAAATACATGTACAGTAACAGCTGTTGCAAGCGTTGCTAAGTAGACATTTTAATATTTGAGTTAGAGTTGTTCAGTCTTCAGCTTATATAATTTGTGACAGAGATTCAAATATACCTTTTAAACCATTATATCAAAATAATCTAATATTTGCACTGAATATAAAAAATTAAACATGATCTGAATACAGTAGTTTTCAGAAAAATAGGCGATTGATCTTCACAGGGTTCAACAAGATATTCACATCCAAGCAACAACCACGAGACATGTATGTACACACATCAAACCAACAAAACGATAATAATGTAATTTTTAAAGCATTAAAATGCCATGATAAAACAGAGGCATCATTTAATCATTCTTTCCATCTTTGGCCAACCTGACATCACCTCAAATCCAAGTTATTGTAGAATTAATCCCCTTTTTTGCATGACAATATGAATTAAAGAAAGGAATGTCTCATTCAGAATGCATTGTACTTTGCGATACATCAAACGGCCCAAAATTTGGACTGTTTTTTTTTTTTTTCTATTTGTAATTCACTGAGCTGAACTACAGGAACAGCAATTCCAACATGCATCTCTTTTGGACTACATTGTACTTCTATTCACACAGACACACACACACACAGACACACACACACACAGACACACAGACACACACACACACACACGCATTTTAGGAATTCATATGAATTGCACATACTGTATGATATTCATAATAATATATTGTATTGTACACGTACTCGACAAGAACTGCAGATCTTCTCTTCAAAGTAGTCATCCTTGCACGTACGTACTAAGGTTTAAAAGATTCATGTACACTGTACAATTTGTACAGATGTACAGTTGTATATGGCATGTCTGCTGTAGCTGCCTTAGTTTGATACCGACTGATGTTTTCCCCCCAACTTCCACTTGCCTAGTGTATCATACATTGTGGTTTGCGTGAGGGGGGAATAAACACACCAGACTGATTTTCTATGCGCACCGGCAAAGACGTCAGCGCTACGTCACCATCCCCACTTTACCACGCGCGCATCCCTAATGAGCGCATCAGGTTCGGAGGGGACGGCATACTCCTCCAGCTTTTGTCTGACACACAATGGGGGATGGGGGAGAGGAGGATTTGCTCAGCAATTTTCGATCAGGGATACTGCGAGCTGGCTTTAAATGATCCTCTCTGTGCATACATGTGGTTTGCGTGGAAGATGCCTGCACTGCCTCCCGTTTCCATGGCGCTGGGATGATGTCATAGTTTGCGTCGGTAGACGAAATTGAGAATGCCTGCATCACCACCGACCACAGGGGGATGCTGTACCTTAAGCATCCCTAAATCGCAGTTAGTGATGACACTTATATTTAATGACACATTTGGGAAATGGAAAATGAAGGAAAAAATACTACAGGTATCAGTAGTGGTAGTGATGGTGTAGATTCAGAATGAAATTTCTGACCATGTGCAGATGCGTAGTAAAAGTTGGAAAATAATTCTAAAAAATATATGAAGTGAATGATTGAAGTAGATATCCTCTCTCAAATAAGGCAAGGCACTTGTACAAAATAGGCAATGCTCATATTAGATCTGTTGCTCACATATCTTTTCAACAGAAAGGATTTTCAATGGGGCAAAATGTCTAATAATCTATTATTGTACTTCTAACTGATTCAGTTGAAGTTCTTCAACCCTTGCCAAAATAAGATGTAAAATATTCTGTATTACAAACTGTACAACTATACATGTATAAACATGTTTTTATGTTTGTATACACTTTTCAAATTATATGTGCATGTGAGTATGTGGGTTTTATATACATATGTACATTGTATAGGCATAACACATATTTTGCTGTTTGTATTTCACAACAAAATGGAGTAAACTTCTTCGCAAGTGAAAAATCATGTGACGCAAATTTGAGACACATGCTATCTAATCCGAGCCATTACAAAACTTCCATTTTATCAGCTGTGCATAAATTAGAAATATCTGGCATTAACTTATTTCATCAATGAAATGTGTTACTTTCTTGAAAAAAAAAATGATATTGCATTTAATTAATAACAATACATTACATACAATGTCTACAATAGTAGTGTACAAATATGCAGTACGTACATAACACACATGTACACTTTAGAAGCTCAACACTGAACAATATTGTACAATCAAGCTGTATGATTTATGGTTCACTGTATTTATTTTTTTTTTTTAAGGCATTTCACTGTCACCAAACCACATTCCCTCATAATTTGTGGCCATATGTAGATGTACTAGATTATTTTGACAGTGGTCTGATGTTGAAAGCATTACATGATTCAGTCATGTCATTTATTGATTCAGTTTACTTGTAGCATATTTTTTTCTTTATCCTACACCTCACACTCTGAGCACTGATTGATGCTGCCTGATCAGCAACAGGTGAAGAGAGATGTGTGAGAGCAAAGAGTCTAGCAAGACACTACATGTGAGTACAGTGCATAAAAAGAGGTCAAAGAATATGGTATTAATCATGCAGAGGCCCCCATTCACTATGGTAATTTATATCCTCAATAAGAATACTGAATTTAGTGACAGCAACATTATTAATGACAGTGTATACTACAAGAACATCAACAATGATACAATAACTGTATACAGATGGTCTGTACACATAAACTATAACTGATTATGCTAATATGATCATTCAACTTTAATAGCTGTAAAGATAACAACAATAACAAAATAGTAGTAATGGTGTTCGTGTTGCAATGTTAAAATGATGATAATGAGAAGCTTGCTAATACATGTACCATGAACTGTCACATGTACATTGTAGCATTATCATAATGATCAAGACAGAAAAAAAAAAAACAGGTATAAACTAGAAATGTCGCTACGGCGACTGATGCCTCCGCCATAATGCATGATTCTCCCAATAGGTGTATAGTACAATGTCTTCACAATGTGTGATGACAGTTTCACATAACTGGCAAAATATCGAAATACACTAACAGGTTTATCAGAAATATCTTGAATGTTCACTTTCCACGAACTGGGTTTGCTATAATTGTCTATGAAAGAGTACAGGTACACATATTTGGGGAATTGAAAATTTTTACTTGACTTCTGACCGACCTTATTATAAGTTTATGCATTGAGTATAATTTTCAAGGTATGAAGAAAGAGTGTAATTACAGTACAAAATATATCTTTTTTTTTCATTTAAACCTAACCTTTGACCTTAACCTTTGACCTTTGACCTTCTGGCTGGAAACTTCCAAGAGAATCTCCATTAAGTAATACATGTACATATATTAAATTTTAAAACTAATGCAATTATTGCATATACTAGTATATGAGGGAAATAGTAACATTTTGAGGAGTTGACCTTGACCTTTGACCCATGACTATTGACCCATGACCCCTAACTTCCCTAGATAATCCCTGCCAGTCAGTACATGCATATGTACCAAGTTCCATGAAGATACATGTACATTGAACCATTTGTGAGAAATGTGATATTGCAACATTTTCACCTAACCTTTGACCTTTTGACCTTTGACCTTATGACATGAAACTCTCTCTGGAGAATCTTTATGCAGTAGTACATGTCTACACTAAGTTTCAAGAAAATAACTGCGGGCATTGCATAGATATGGGGGAAATAGCAACATTTTTAGCATTTGACCTTGACCTTTTGACCTTTGACCTCTTGTCAATGTCACTAAAATCTACTCAACTAATTGTCCCATCATACATCATCCTTCGACCAAGTTTGGTGAAAGCTGCTTCATCCAGTTTTGAGTTATCACGTAAACAGATAAATTTTAGGATTTGACCTTGATCTTTGACCTTTGACCTCTGTCCGATTTCACTGAAAAACTAATCAAGTAATTGTCCCATCATACATCATCCTCCAACAAAGTTTGGTGAAATTTGCTCCATACAGTCTTGAGTTATCGCGTAAACGGATAAATTTCATGATTTGACCTTGACCTTTGACCTTTGACATTTTGTCGATTTCACCTAAAATCTAATCAAATCATTGCCCCATCATACTTCATACTTGGACCAAGTTTGGTAAAATTCCAGTAAATATTACTCAAGTTATCGCGTAAACGAAAGCGGACGGACGTACGTACAGACGTACGTACGGACGGACGGACGGACGGACGGACAACCCGAAAACATAATGCCTCCGGCACCACTACGTGGCGGAGGCATAAAAAAAGGAAAGTAATCTAGGGGAGAGACACAATAATCAAGTGGTACTCACAAAAGAAGAAGCATGATGCTTTCATCATATAAATCCTGGATACTGCATCCATGTAGATCACTCAAAATGACTGCAACAACTGTACCTGCTAACTTGCATTTGAATGCATGCTCCTTGGAAGACAAACATGTCAACTCAACTGTCTGGCCTCATAGTTGAGAGACTACGTTTTTGCAATGATGGTACATTGTATCTGATCCAGCCTCACAACCTGATCAGTGCAACAAGAAAATGACGAGTAGCCTCTTCGGAACCCTGATGCCGAATGAGTAACATGATAATATGTACTCTATGTATACACTGATAAGAGTCCAACAATATGTCTACAGCCAGATTTTTATTGATCTTAGGATTCTCATTTGTGAACAAAAGGTGCTCCGAGCCGTTAGAAACAAATTATTTGTGGCATTTCTAAAAATATATCGGTTACTCGCGCTACAATACTAGCAAATTGATCTATAGGGTTGAGTTGTCCCGTCCAGATGAGAAGAAGTGAGAAAGTATTGACAGTCATTAAAAATCTAATAAGTGAATATTTGCTGGGAGTGGAGGCAGGGGAACTGAGGTTTATATACCAATGGTACCCCGGTACAGTTCCTCTCAAACATTAGAGGAAAGCAAACATGCAAACCCTTATTTCTGCATCATAATCATAATAGTCAAACGCATTGTATTTGTCCAAGGTCACATACACAGGTAATATCTGAACACTTTAATGTACAGTGTACACATCTTCAAGCCCACCCAATACCTCTGATCTTTTTCAAATCTAAACCAAAGTCAATGTTTACTCAATCTAAAGCACTACATTGAGGTGAGTCATTGCAATGACTATTAACCCTTTATGACTAGCAAAAAACATAATACAATGATTAATTTTTTTAAAAATTAAAAGAGGTTTGCAATGACATTGTCAGCCTGAAAAATCTTGATTTTGATAAAACCAGCAGAGATTAGCAGTGTATGAAATATAAAACCTGAAATTCAGGTGGAATTACCAGGTGCAATGGCAACAGTTACAAATGTTTAATCTATCAAGTTGTTTTTTTTTTCTTTTTTTTATCTACAAATATAGACATACAAAACATTCACTACAAATAGCTCTAATATTCTCTCAATAAATCAAATCCAAACCAAAGTCAATGTTTACTCAATCTAAAACACTACATTGAGGTGAGTCATTGCAATGACTATTAACCCTTTATAACTAGCAAAAAAAACATAATACAATGATTAATTTTTTAAAAAATTAAAAGAGATTTGCAATGACATTGTCAGCCTGAAAAATCTTGATTTTGATAAAACCAGCAGAGATTTGCAGTGTATGAAATATAAAACCTGAAATTCAGGTGGAATTACCAGGTGCAATGGCAACAGTTACAAATGTTTAATCTATCAAGTTGTTTTTTTCTTTTTTTTATCTACAAATATAGACATACAAAACATTCACTACAAATAGCTCTAATATTCTCTGGCTATTCTTTGAGATCAGAGTGTAAGACATCATCATCTAAATCTTCAGAAAAAAAAATAATGAATGCCACAAATTAGTTTTACATGGTAAAATATGTTATTCAGCCTTTTACACCTGCTTTTAATCCAAAAACATTTTGTAAAGTGAACAATCTCATCCCACCAACAAACCCCATTCCACCAAAACAAACAGAGAAACCAAATAAAAACAATGCCACTCAAGTGAGGGAAATGGGCATGCATACATGTACAGTGTACGTACTAGTATACTGTAATTGGCTCATGAATATAATGCACAATTTACACAGGTATTTGTTTTTGGGTATCAAAAATACTGGCTGGAATACATGTATGAATTTCATTGGGATGAATGCATTACCGATGAAACCACAGATCTACTATACTCACACTCAGATAGGGATACCAGTGGTAATTACTTGTGCAGTATGTCTACAATGTACAATTGTGTCTGCAATAAATGACCTTGTAGTACACTAAAGCAGCATTAAATCCAAAACGTCTGCGTCCATTGAAACGTTTATTGAAGAGTTTTAAGGAGAGCTCAATTGATTTGAAAAGCAAGTTACACAATAAAAGGAAAGAAGATTTTCCTATAAAGAGCTGCTAAAGAAAGGAACCATGAATAGCCCCCATGGCCCTCTACATTCCACAAATTTGCTCATGAATGGTACACCCCACCCCTTTATGGTAATGGCTAGCTATTGACACATTTTGAATGCCTAGTTGCATACAATGCACCTACAGTAGGTGTTTTTGTGGCTTGTATGCACTCCCTTCTAAATTCAGTCCTTGGATACTTGTTCTCTATCACGAGAATAACTTGTGAGTACCCCATGATCCTGGGCTATGCATACAGAAGTATATCATACGGGTGTATATGATATGTGTACATTATGCCTTGTATACAATGTATGCAGCGAATTCTGCTCAGAATACAACGTACCTGATGTGGCACTGAGTTTGAAAACATAGGCCTACATTTGTATGCCCTAGTCCACCAGGCTGTCCTCAGTATAATTCTCTGATGGTGGTGTGTAAATCAAGTGAAGTACAAGTTAAACACTCCATAGGATTAAGGTGTGTCATGAGGCTGAAGTTGTGTACTTATGTATTCAACAATCCGTGCTTTCACAATTTACAACAGACTGCAAAGAGCTCATTCCCTAACAAATGAATCTACATCGTAACCTAACAAGGGACTTTAATATTTACTTCCACTAATGTCCTCTGTATCTGATTATTCAGCATCAGCCCCGCCAAAGTATACACTGTAAATGAGTAGGATTGCTTTTCCCCAAATATCCAAACCCTTGTTCATCATACAAGTACAGCTTGGAAAAGATTTGCTTTCTTTCCACATGGTCCCGGTAAATGTGTAATGAAGAAATTGCTGGAAGACAATTTACAATAACAAAACAAAGCAAAACACTAGAGCAACTTCACTGAAGTCAGTTGGGGTACCCTATACAATGTAATTTGTATGTGTTTTCTTCTTATCGCTGTATTGTGTCATTGTACCATAAGCAGCCCTTCATTGATCTTTGCTGTACTTACAGAACACTTTGTACTGTATGAAATTACTGATCTGGACCACTGATATTGAAGAGTGCTCTCTAACCCTCTTTGCACTAGGAAAGAAAATATTTCTCAATTAATTGTGACTAATTCATGACACCTTACAATTGTAAAGTTGAAATCTCTTTGTTGACTTGAAGTACAACATTTGTAACATTACGATATAATGGCCATTCTTGCTATTTTAGAATTTTCACAGACTTTCTCTGACCTTTGACCTTTCAAACAGCTTCTATCAATTATAACGTATTCAACTTTTCATTTCTATTCTTCTTATCAAATTTGTTTAAGTGTCATTAGAAATTTGGCAAGAAAGTAGCATGCTCAGCCAAAGCAGAGGCATAAAGACACGTCTGAATTCCAGTGTAAGGTACAAAATTGTAAAGCCCAAGGGGGGCACATTGTGCCCCTACCATTATACATGTACATGTACAGGGTATGTACACTATACAGTGCATTTCTATTTACCACTCTTTGCCCTTAATCCAATTTCAGCCAAATTTTGTGACTTTTCCCAAAATCTTATTGCGAATATTTTGATGATATTTAAAATTTTGCTATGTTTGATATTGCTGGTTGCCATGGCAAATGTAAATTGACAAACATGTCAGTCAGATTTTGCTCTTTTCCTTTCCCTATTTAAAGTAAAAACAAAGTTCTGGTAAGGGCTTGAGAACCCGTCTGGCACCATTTCATATTTGCTTGCGATATATTGAAAGAGTCTACAAAGAAACTTACCTGGCTGACGTGGTTTGCCGGAATGATGAGTCGTTTTGGAGTATTTTGAGAAAAATAATGAAAGTCGGTAGACCAACTTTTATTCCAAAAGGCTCCAGACTAACTCGGTCTCAGGGAAAACTCGACCCTATTTCAGACAATTTACACACAGTTCGTGATCGCCATGTTCATCAGTACTCTATAATACTACAAGTACCAAACGAGGCCTTACTGAGCAGACAGGAAAGTGCGTGCTAATCCTGTACAAAACAAATGGACAGCGCGCGGTCCTCAAGCCTGCTAGTATACGCACATCACCTCAGTTGCTGAGATGCGCGGTCTTTGAAGTGTTTGTTGTTGTTTATCAAGTGTCTTTGATTGTTTTTAGAGGTGCTTGAGAGGCGCACACTAATTTTGCATGCGCGCCAAAGAGGTTTTTGATGCGCGCGTTGTAACAACTCGGACCATTACTGCGAGTAGCCAGAATGCTACAATGTAGTTTTTACAGGCCGCTTCCATAATGTACAACACTGTACAATCCAGAGGGACAACCGATACAACTCATCCCGCCGTCAAGCAAAGCGAGGCCGAGTTATCCCCGAGTCCGAGTCTAGCCTGACCCTGTTCCGGAAAGTTCTGAGACTGAACGTTTTTGGTTAATATTACCCATTTTCGTCGTTACCCATCGAATATCTCGTTATTACAGCGTTATTCCGCACATTTCCTAGGCATACAAATTCTGTACGTTCACAATTTGGAGCAAAATTTGACAACTTTAGCAGGTGTACCAGAACTTTGTTTGGGGTTTAACTCCAATAACAGTACAATAGTACATGAAGTGGGCATTTCTTGGCTGTAATATTCTGAACAAGTTAAATGTGAAGTAATGATGGTTGTGAATGGCCCGGAAATAATTCTATCATTTCCTCTTTTTTTTAATGTGACATAGGCACCAAACAATAGCTCCATGAACTGACAAAACTATAATTTCCAAAAATTACCCTTTTTTGCATCATTTTGAATCTTTCGCACAAATGTCTGGATCATTTGTTTATCATATTAATCTGCAAACTCCAAATTATAACATCACTGAAATATTATGAAATATAATAACTATACATGAACTTATCCCAAACAATAAATCATACATGTAGGTCTCATGATGTATTTCTTTACATGTATTTATTTTAAAGCACTCTGAGAGCGCAGACCTCCGTCAAGCAGCTAATTTCCACCGATGTCTTCCAAAAGACATTTTCTCCTCTCCACCACTAGGGAAAAGCTCTTTGACCTCTTCCATAGAGATCAGTGATTTCCACCCACAGGTACAGTATGCATGCTAGCCTTTTGTCAAGGCCCTCTCGCTGTAATGGGCGAGCGAAGCGAGCCCAGCCGAGCGCGCCAGCGCGAGGGCCTTTTGAGATCTGCTTCACACATTATTATTCATGACACGTGAACCCTCTGAATACTCATTTTATCAGGTTCCGGTCAACCAATGGAATGGCGCGCTCCCCGAATCCTCAGTCTTGGACGTGTTGTCATGTCTGTTCGCATGCATCACTGACCACCCGCAGAGGTCTGCCACAGAACTCTACACACTCTGTGTGTGTAGAGTTCTGTGTGGTCTGCGGCGTGCATTCGCTCCATTCAAATCGGGTTCGAGCAGACAGACACGCTGATTGGTCCGACTTTTGCTCCCGAAATCGGGGAGCAAAACTCGGTAATTCAAAGGGCTAACAAAAGGATGCGAAGCAGATCTCAAAAGGCCCTCGCGCAACCCCACTCAGCTGGGCTCTCTTCACCATACAGCGAGAGGGCCTTGACAAAAGGCTATATGCATGCTGAAAAATCACCCGATTTCCCAATATTGATGCCTTTGTTACGTCATAAACCCTCAGCTGCACAGCACGCCTTGCCCTAGCAGAAACTAGAGCACGCACTTTAGTGCCCACAAGCAAACCTCAAATACGCGCAGCCTGAACTCCATATTAAAAATCCTTCATAAATTCCCCCAAAATTCTTGGATCACTACCAAAATTTAATCATCTCTTACTTGTATCATCCTGGGCCTTCCCTGTAAGTTTTATCCAAATCCATTCACTTATTTTTGAGTTATTTTACACATGGACAAACTAACAAACTAACAAACAAAAGGTAACAAAAATATAACTTCTTCCCTTGGCGGAGGTAATGAATAGTGCCCCCATGTGACAACCTTGAGAAATTTCAACCTTAACATAATGAAGTTCAACTTGCATATCGTTTGTGGCAAATATGAAAATGATTGGTCTATAAGTATAACAAGACATTGTGTATAATGGGAATAAAATAGTATAACAGAGAAAAACCATTTTTTTAGCATTATTTCCTGTGTCCTTTAGATACAAAACCATATTTTCTTCTATGGGTGACTTTGAGGAAGTTCAAATGAATGATCATGTGGAGTATGAGTTGATCTACCTGTCTGCTAATTAATATGATGGTGATGTAATCAAATAACAGCAAAGTTATATTGGGGGGATCGTGCCCCTTCCCGCTGATCTTTGATGCAAAACTGTTCTGGTATTGCTCAGGACACAATGCATCTTCACACAAATTATATATGGTCTACCAATTGGTTGCATGTAACCTCACGTGAGATAATGCATCTTGGACTACAGAATATGCAATGTGTATTTGTACATATATTTACAAGTTGGAAGTGTCTACAGGCATACAAATGTTGACTAAAACTGACAGAATTCAATGTAAAGAATGAATACCAATTTATACTCAAAGTCAAACCAGAAGAATTTCTTTAATATAGTTTCTTATGATGCAAAATAATCTTATGTACTGAGGCTCTCTGAGACTACAAACAAAAAGTATACATTCTTCCATGGACAAAGCCATCTCCAAACAACAACCTCCATTACGATTGATATCTCATTTCAACTTTAATGACTTGTGGATTTGTCCATGCTGATAAACAAAACAAATTATTTAAATAAAAAGGGGCAAATAACAGGGTTCTAGTTCTTCTTGATCTACAACCATACCTGTATACCAAGGTTGGCTCACACTCTGTACAATACTCACTTTAATCATTAGGAGAATTTTTGAAATACAATGTGACCATAAAATATCTGTGCAAAGTCCTTTGGTATCTTTTTGACTTCTGCAAGGCTAACTTATCAATGCTGCACTGAATTACAAAGAGAATTTAATATTGAATAACAAAGAAAAACCAAGGTTCCTGTATCTTCTGGACCTCTATAAAGTTGGCTAAAATGCAAAGTGTGATACTGTAGACTTGGGTGAAAACAGAATTCCACATCTAGTGAAAGATGCATTACTTTACAATGCACGTTCCATCTACTTGAGGTACAACTGCAATTACAGAGACATTGCATGTTGATGTCATGTCTATTTCAAATGTGTGGCATTGTCTGCAAACTTTTACTGTCAACAAATTTGATAGCCAGGGCCTCACCACACGAATCATACGAGGGGCTGCATGCAATGATATGGGATGTACAGTGGCTTGCATTCACGGGAGACTGTTTGCAGTTATTTACAATAGTTCAGATGTACAGCATTAGAACATCACATCTCGGGTCTTTGTCTACATGTAGTTTGGATCATATCAGGGCAATTACCCCCTGAGGGCAATTACCCCGCAGCTAAATACTGCCTACTGGTTAGTGATAAGGTTAGAGTTAACTAAGATTAGGATTTAGGGTTAGGTTTAGGGTTTGAGTCTGGGTTAGGGTTAGGATTAGGTTCAGGATTTGGATTAGGGTTAGGGTCAGGGGAAGGGTCTGGAGTAATTGCTCAAGGGGTAATTGCCCCAGACCCACTTTGGATACAACACTGTCATGCAGTCAAATACGTGTACAATTACAAGGCAAGGTACACATGCATCAGTACAATCGTCTGTAGGTTGTATGCACCCGGCAAAAGTTTAGACAGGGAAGTTGATGCTAGTAAAAATAGAATACTACAATGTACATTCATTCTGAGATAACATGACAAAAGCACGATAGTTCCAACGACTTCTACTATGCCCAGGAAACCTTGTTTTGTTGTTTATCTGCATGCCTGCTTCCACCACTGCACCAGGCACCAGCACTGCTGCACTGCACTGGCTGCTTCCACAGAAGGGATATTTATACATGATTTGTGGAAGCAAGGCAATGTAATGAGCATATTACATGTACGTTTAATAAATGAGAAAATATAGTTTGATAACAACCATGACAACCACGCCTCCATCTCTTTACAGTTCATTTTTTATTCAGCTGCACAGCGAGTTCATTTGGCGAATTCCCCCATACTGCTGCGGAGGCTCCGCTCCGATCTTACACAGCCACACAGCACAGCCAGCCTGGCTCAGGTAACACTACCAGCGGCCACCGAAGGCTCAGTGAGGGCGGACAGCCCGTACCTTTCCCTGCTATACGGGATGGCAATGCAACAATACACCGGGAATACAACCAGCTTGATAAACACAAATTATGTTATCGGCAAGCAATGGATCAACATACCTGATACATGGCCCACGGAGTAACCTTCCGTCGAGTGATTACTGAAGACTGATCGAAGGTCCATGTTTGCTTTTCATAGAATAGCCAGCGATATTTACATATCTATTCCAAATATCACAAACAGCTGTTCAGGGAGACAGTGTTTATCAGCTCTATGGTAAGCTGTATATCAGCGGCGTACGCGCACGTACCACGCAGTGCGCTTCGCTTCATTATACATATCGTACGCACACATACTAGTATCCATCGAGCTTCATCTCCCTCTACGCCAAAATAACAGACAGACTGAGTCAATTTTCAATTCAATTTCAATTTATTTCACAAACCATTCACATCTAACACAAACCCCTTGTGGGGACAGGCATAGGCGCCGGAAGTGGGGGGGGGGGGGGGGGGTGGGGCGGCCGCCCCCGGTTTCTGTAGCATAGGCCTGTCATTCAATGGGATATTCTCATATACCTGTCTAGAAATGTAGGAGTCCGAGGCTCCAGTGTCTACAAGAAATTTGTATTCCCTATCATGAATACATACTCTAACAAACAAACCATCACAATTTGCAGTATTGGGGGAAGAGTGAGTTTTCGGGGTTTCATTGTCTCTTTGTTTTGGTTGGCGGGCCGATTCTACTTTGTGATTGGCCGCGCCGTGGCCCTCGTGGGCGGCCCAAATTGGTTTGACTGACGAATTTGTTCAGAGTTTCCCATGTGATCGTGTCCAGGTCGGTAGTTAGTCTGCACTTGCTGTCTCAAATCAGACTGTTTCTTGAAACAATTCCTCTCAATGTGACCTGGTTTGTTACAGTAGTAGCACACAACGGTTGTAGCCTGTTGGTTCTGATTAGGTCTATCATTTCTGTCACCGTTGTGCTGAGACATTGCGTCTCTAACCGCTTTTTCTACCGCTTGATCAATTGTTCTCTGCAAGTCTTTCTGACATTTTTGCTCTCCATCTACGGCTCTGTTGTGCGTGGTCTTTTTCCACGAACGCTGAGATTCGGTTAGCAGAAATGTTTCAGTTGTTATTGCCGCTTCAATCATATTGTCCAAAGTCTTAGGTTTTGCGTGGAAAATCCCCGTTCGGATCTCCGGATTCTCGATAGCATCAGTGAAGTGGATCTTAGCTAGACGGTCAATTCCGTCCGAGTCAAAGTCTGGATAGGCCTTTGTAGTTAGTTCCCTAATAGCTCGTCCAAGCTCTTGGAAAGATTCGTTTGCTCGTCTCTTACGAGCACGAAGTTCATGTAGGTAACTTTCAGCTTGTTTGGAGGACGAGAATCTCATCGACAGTTTGGATTTTAAGTCAAAGTATGTCCACTTGGTTGCTCTACGTTCGTTCAATAACCTGAGGGCAGGTCCCCTAAGACTAGCAGACAAGTATCTGACAGCTTCTTCGTCAGTCCAGTTGTTAATTGTTCGGCAAGATTCAAAGTGTGACTCATAGTCAGCCCAGTCCGCGCTACCATCATATTTATCAGGCATAATGTGTGGGCGAGTGGAAAGACCATGTTCTGTTCGCGGTTCATTGTTAGTTGGGTAGTCTGTAGTGCTGGTTGGTTGGACAGTGTGAGTGCCAGTGTGAGTGACTTGTTCTACAGTCTCAGCCATTGGCTGATGTGTGGTAGCACTCAAGTTCTCAACTGGTTGTTGTGTGTGTTGGTCCTTGTCAAAGTTCAGCACTACTTCACTATCTAATGAAGATGTGTCAGTTAGTTCTTCAGTAGAAGAGTTTGAACCAGCACGTTTACGCCTACTTTGTTTGTTCGTACGTTTGGTCAGAGTCATCATTTGTTCCATCAATTTCGTCAGTCTGGAAAGAATTCGAGTTTGCATGCCATGTCTCTTAGACTTAGATTTAGTCGATTTCCTAGACGCTTGTGTGGTTTCTGTGTCGGAAGAAGACTCACTAGACTCATTCTCTATTTTGGGATATTCTGTCAATTGTTCTGTTATTTCATCTCCTTGTCCCTCCATGTTGGATTTATTTCCAAATTATCCCACTCCTGACACCAAAAAATTTGTGTGGCGGGCTTTAGATGGCTTTTTAAAAGGTCGTTGTTGTTTTGTGTATCGCCCTTTTGAGTTGTTTGTTGTTTGTTTGTTTGTCGTCGAGGGCACACTGTCGCCACTACCACAGAATATAATATGACCGAGAGTTACTAGTGTAGATGTTGTGTGTTTTCCAGAAAGATTGATCAACTCCGTGGGCGAGATGTTAAGCCCAAATGTCCGAGCGGTAAAAACATATACAGAGTAAATCGACCCTTCGGAAACTAATAGTCTCGGTGGGGATGAGTTCTTTGATCAAAGTATATGACCGAGGAGGGAAGATGGAATATTCAAGGAGAGGAATATATGTGTAGTGTGTGTGTGTGTGTGTGTGTGTGTGTGTATGTGTGTGTGTATGTAGTAGATGTGTAGTAGTAGTAGTAGTAGTAGGTGTGTATGGGTTGTGTGGTGTGTGAAAATAGAAACTAAGTCAAGTGAGTCGTACACAGAAACAAAGAAAGACACAAGGTTGTGGTACTCAGATTTCAAGTTCAACAAAAACAAAAATCAAAGTTTAATCTTTCATTTACAACATTTCAAAATCGCCACTGTTACATACTCATTTATCAATGCATGCCTAAGCCAATTCGTAAATTCTAATAGAAAGATTAAACGAGAACTTACCTGTTTGAAGTTTGATCTTTATTTTATGAGGGAGTTGGAGAAAGAATTCACAGTGAGAGCCCGCTCAACGCGCGCGCAGTCATACTTCGTAGCAACAAGATGTGACTTCTGTCAGAGTGGAAAGATTGAGAACTTACTTGAAGTTGATCTATACATTTTGTAATAGTATTCATGCCATGGGAAGGGAGAGGAGGGACTGTGAATTCTTTCTCCAACTCCCTCATAAAATAAAGATCAAACTTCAAACAGGTAAGTTCTCGTTTAATCTTTCTATTTTATTTCGTGAGTTTACGCAAGAACTCACAGTGAGATTTTGTAGCACAGAAGTCACATTTGTTCCAACTGAACAAACTCAAGCATGCACAATGGCAAGCAAAATGTAAGCTCAAATTACCTTGGTCTGAGGCCATTATTCCCTCACAATGAGTTGTGACAGGCACTGTCCCTCTTCTTGTAGAGGTTTGTCGTAGAATTTACGGAATGTTCGTTCTTTTGACCAGCCTGCTTTTGCGAGGATCAGAGGAATAGGTGCATCCGCCCTGTTTGCTGCTGAGCTAGATGCTGCTCGGGTTGAATGTGCACTGAACATTGTGGTGTCAATGCCAGCGCCAGTCATGATTTCTTTGATCCATCGAGAAATTGTCTGTGCCGTTACTCTCTTGAAAGGCTTGCGAAAACTAATGAAGAGATGACTTTCCTCTCCTCGGATCTCTTTGGTTCTCCGAAGGTAGGCCTTAATGTATGTAACTACACACAAACGTCTGTCTGGGGGGTACGCTTTCAAAAGTACGTCCAATCCAAAATTCCCAGGTCTAGACTGCTTAAGATGTTCATTAACTTTGAATGACACCATAGATTGTTTGAGAATCATGCTGTCTAGATTCAGGCAATGCAAAGTCTGTACCCTCTGGGTGGATATCAAGGCCAGTAACATGCACAGCTTCATCGTTAATTGCTTCAAGCTAAGCGAGTTAGCGGGAGCTAGACTTCTCAAATATCTAAAAACAATATTCACGTCCCAAATTTCCGAATACCGCGGCCTTGGGGGTCTGAGCTGGAACACACCTCTCATAAAACGAGAGAGAAGCGGATGAGTGCTGACAGTAAATTGTTCATCCTCTAACACTAGAAAGGTAGCAAGTGCACTCCGTGCTGAGTTAATAGCTGAATAGCTCAAGTTCTCTTCATAAAACATGTGTGTAAAAAACTCCAAAACAAAATTAATCTTGGCATGAAGGTGACTTTCCTTCTTAAGTGTACAAAACTTTCTCCATTTCCTTATATATGTACAATATTGTCTTTGGGTTGATGCCCTCCAAGATGCTGCCAAGATGTCCACCGTTCTGCTGCTCATGCCAGAGTTCTCGAACGGCAGCTTCAAAACCTGCAACATAACAGATCAAGGCAAGCGTGTAAAGGGTGCGGTTCCCCAGATACTGGTTGCGTAATCAAATTCCTGTGTCTAGGAATTAAGAGTGGTTCATCTTTAAGCATTCTCCTCATGCGAGGAAACCACGCTTGCGTAGGCCAGTTTGGGACAATCAAGAGACCATGTGCCTTGTCGTTTTCTATTTTTTGGAGACATTTGGGGATGAGGCAGAAAGGAGGGAATGCGTAGAAATACAGATCACCCCAATTCAGAGTGAATGCATCCACAGAAACCGCATCTGGGTCAGGCAGCCACGTAACGTACGCAGGCAGCTGCTTATTGAGTCTGGACGCGAAAAGATCAATTTGGGGAGTACCACATTTCTTAGTGATATCAGTAAAAACTTTCTTATTCAGCATCCATTCTGTTCTGTCATTAAAATGACGAGATCTCCTGTCTGCTTCTGTATTGTCACGACCTGGTAAATAGGCTGCTGTGATCCAGATATTCCTTTCCTTACACCAAACCCAAATGTCTCGTGCTGCCCTGTCGCAGGCTCGAGATTTAATGCCTCCCATATTGTTCAGGTAGGCTACAGCTGTTGTGTTGTCAGTTCTAATGAGCACATGTGTATCATGCAGGTGGCCGCAAAATGACTTCAAACCAAGCCCTGCAGCTAAGATTTCAAGATAGTTGATTTCATTGTTTAGAGCATGCACTATCTCCTGATCATCCCATCTACCGCCAGTTTCACTGCTTAAATCAGTGGCACCCCATCCTTGCCCACTGGCGTCAGTACGTAGCTCTAAAGCTGGCCGATCTCGACTAATTGGTGCCGACTGGCAGTGAATGTTATTGAACCACCACATTAACTCCTGTTTAGAAGCTTCAGACAAATTCATAGGTCGATCAAAATGCCCTTTGCTTGATTTTAGTGCAAGAATTTTGTCTCTTTCTAGGTTACGATAGAAGAGGGGGCCATATTGAATAGCAGGGAAAGTAGCAATCAGTTTCCCAATGACCTGCGCCACCTGCCTAATAGTAGGGTTTTGTTTCCCTAGCAATTCCGCACATACTGCCCTGATATTTTGACATTTCTCATGCGGGAGCGTTATAGTCATGCTTTCCGAATCCAAGATAAACCCCAAAAATTGGAGCCGTTGCTGAGGCTCTAGGATAGATTTCTCTGAATGAATGACAAAACCAAGGTCAGAGAGCAGTTTTGTGGTTGCTTGCACCGCTTCTAGTGCTTGTGATTCAGTTTCACCGATTATGAGAGTGTCATCTAAATACCCCACAACCAGGTGGCCTGCCTGTCGCAGCTTTGCGAACACCGGCTTCATAAGCTTTGTGAAGAGCCTAGGCGCTGTACTAAGGCCATTGGGGAGTACCTTAAATTGCCAACATTTCTCGTGCCAGACAAATCTCAAATACTTGCGATATGAGGGGTGAACAGGGACAGAGTAGTAGGCATCTCGAAGGTCGATTGAGGCAAGGTAACAACCAGGGGAAATTAGGGTTGTAGCCGTATGGATGTTATCCATTTTGAAATGCTGTACATTCAGACTGTCATTGAGGTCCGATAAATCTAAAATTAGGCGTATGTCCCCATTTTTCTTTGGGCGTGTAAAGATATTGGACACAAATTCTCCAGCCACATGCTGGCATTCTTCGATTACGCCTTTCTCGGCCAGTTTTCGAATTTCAATGTCAATCTTGCTCTCCTCAGCATTACCCACTCTGTAGTGGTAAGGCGGTTTACCTCTGTGAGGTGGGCTATACGCCTCTTGAAATTCAAGTTTGTAACCGCTAATTGCATCAAGTATGAAAGGATCAGTGGTAATATGATTCCACTGTTTGCTAAAATGCCTCAATCGACCCCCAACGGGCAGGTCTAATGGAACATCTACATGTTCAATGTCAAAAACTGACTGTACAGTGTGAGTAGATTGTGTATTTCCACAAGAGCTAGGCCTGCAACTTACCTCCTTGGGTAGTGCAGTTACTTTCTCCGTGACACAGTGTTTGGCTTGGCTGGGGTTGCTGTCGAGTAGCTCTGCCCCCGGTTGTGCGCATGAGCTGGAGGTGGGCGAGTCTGCGTGTGCGGGGCTGAATGTCTGTATCCCCGCTGCTGCTGGCCTAAAAAAGGCCTGGATGTATCGCCAGCTGCGAGCCAGCCTGCGTTCCGATATTGCTTCCGGCTGAATCCACCGCTGGCCGTGCGCTTGTATGGGTGGTACGGCTGATGAGTAGATCTCTTAGCCTGGCCTTTAACCACACTAAAGGCAGCCCTATTCTCCTCCTTGAGATCTTTTACACGTTGTCCCAAGTCATCACCGAATAGAAACGCGGTCACGGGCGTAGTAGGCTTGCACAGATGTGCGTAAGCAGCGTTCATATCGGGCTTGATCAGCTCCTTTCTCAGGCAATTCATCTCGTAATTGGCATTACAGAGTAAAGCGAGTGCGTCCTGTTGCGCCTCGTTCAAGTCAGTAGGAAGAGTTTGTAGGAACGCACACAGCCCGCGGGTAAGAGATTTCTGTACTCTCTGCAGCTTAACGTCTCTGCTGCGCGTAGTCTGTGTCACATTATCCCAAATCACTGGATTGACTTTAGGGACTAGTAAGTTGGGGCAATTGCTCGGTGCTGGGTAGTTTGCCGCTGACTCTTCCATAGATTTTTCCTCCAGACAATGGGAGATGAGATAATTTGTAGAATTTGCCAATTCGTCATTGATAGGGTCGCCCACACAGGCGGAGACCGCAAATTTTGCAGCAAAGGATGGCACTTGTACTGGCCGCCCCGTGAGCTCTGCGGGTGCGTAACCCGCTGCCGCCGCAGGGAAATCGCATTCATCCCCACTGTAGCTGCTGCCGCCGTGGTCGTCGTGCAGCGTACCGCGTGCTTGCGTACTATCGTCTGTAGCACACACATCCATGCCCCCAAACGGCACACCACCGTGGTTTTCTGCGGTACAAGCCGTGCCAACATGGCCGGCACGTAGTTGCTGTTGTTGGATACGAGTAGGCTGAGACGGCAGTATTTCCATGACCTTTTCAAACATGGATTCGAGTTTAGAAAGGCGGGAAAGCACCTCCGCGTCCGTCTTCTCTTTAGGGGGAGCTGCCTTCTTACTTAGGCCCGGTTTGGTGGGTTTTTTAAGGGTTTTCCCATTCCCTTCTTTCTTTGTTGGAGCCTTAATACTAGCCGGCGAACACTTGGGTTCATGATGCACGGCTGTAGTCACCATCGCCACGACAGACTTAGCTGTATGCAGGGCGCTCGTACTAGTGGTGCCACCCACGACAGGCTTAGCTGTATGCTGTGGGGGAGCGGAAAGCGGAATTTCCATCCCGCGATATCTCGTGAATAAAAATCCACTTCCGAAGCAAAGTCAGCTCTAACTGAGCTATAAAAAATAACAATCCACAATATGATAAGATATTGCGAAGATGCACAGTTAAAAGGACGAATAAAACTGGATTTAGACTGCGATGAGGGAACTTAGCCCCTCGTGCAAAACGTGCGAAGAAGCGATATGACTGCGCGCGCGTTGAGCGGGCTCTCACTGTGAGTTCTTGCGTAAACTCACGAAATAAAATACCGAACCATGCATACACTTCGTTTGATTGTACGTGTGAATAAGTTCTTCTATTTCCCCTTAGTTTCTGACTCGCCAAAATCCCTAACATGACATCTCATGAAACTAATACAAAGCATGTCTCTAACTCTTTTTGAATTTGCCGAAAGATCCTAAAATATAAGTTGACATTTTACATGGGGACATAGGGGGGGGGGGGTGTAGTTGAGATGTAGAGGAGTGAGCAGATGCTCGATACTTGGAGTATAACTCCAAGAGTCTCCTCTACATAAGGGGAGGGGGGAGGGAGAAAGAAAGTAGTGTGTTGAGGAGTGAGCAGAGAGTAGCTCGTTACCTGGAGCAGGACTCCGGGAGTCTCCTGTAGATCTAAAAATTTCTCCTGCTTATATACTCTTAATGCGGACGTCGCGGGAGACACTACGCGGAGGTAGCTACGGTATGCGCTAAGCGCTGAACTTGTACACTCCGTAGATTTTGTGCTAATTTGACGTCGCAAATCTCTTATTATCTCGACAACTATCACTTTCCATAACAAAGAATCTGCATCTTTATAAATTGTGAGTTATTTACTAAATGACCAGATACATATAACAAACCAAATTTCTCCAATATTGACCAGAATCGACAAAATAGCAGTAATTTTCACACACGGAGGATCCAAATCACACGCTGACGTGGCTCATCACAGCGATGCGAAGCCAAAGCTCGCATTCAAACTTGTATCAATTTGCGAGTTAGCTTCCGAAGAATAATAAAATTCACTTCTATCACCAAAAGCTAGTTCATATATCAGTAATTACAACTTATTTTTCTCAGATATGGTGAATGTAGGGAATTTTGGATATGAATTAAAATGAATGGGCAAAGTATCGATGATAACGTACGAGGGAAGGTCTACAACCCTGAATGAACGCTGCGCGGTACGCGCATCTATCGGTAATGTTTTGGATCCTTCGTATAGGACTTAACATCGTCTTCAAACTCCATATTCCTTAATATTTCTGTCAACATGGGGTAAGTTACCACTCAAATATTCGCTACACATGCTAAATCCTTCAATTATTAAAATATTCCTGGCCGTCAGTTCATAACAAAACGGGATTCCGGGCATTCTTCAATGCCTTAAAGAATGTATGAAGTTGCTGAATGCAAAGTGCAATAATACAGCAACCGTTTCTCTACTAGTAGAGGACCGTAACGAGGTTGGCTCGTACAATCATAAAAATATCATCAAAGTCCCAACTTTGATCTGTAAACCACAAGCATTTGATAGACATTAGCCTTTGCTTCCTGAATATGTGAATGTAGGTCCTATATACCCATCCAATAACAAACTCCTCTGAGTCACATCGAACACCAAAAACTACGCACACTCCAAAACAGTCAATTCATACCAAATATCCATAATCCATAAACTTTTAGTGAAAATGTGCGTCAAGATACTTACTTCAGGAAGCAATGGCTAATACTTACCAAATTAGCCATTCTATTCACCACATTCCGGTGATTATTTTGAGAACAAGTTTTGGTTTCCTCGAAGAAATTATTAATAATCTTAAACATTTAAAACACCAAACATCAATTTCAGTGGCGTTACAAATGATTCACATGCACTGAAGGATAGAAGAAAACAGAGACAGAAAGAAGAGAAGAGAGAGGAAGGAAAGGAGAGAGAAAGATACGGTAGAAACATCTATCCTTCAGAGATAGATTCCATATATACACACCTCATGAGAATATAAACATGCACTGAATGATACAAGAAAAACAGAGAGAGGGTGAGAGAGAGAAAAGAAGGAAGTGACAAGAGTGAATAGGAAAGATAAAAGGTGAAGACAGATAGATACGGTAGAAAGATTCATGCATCATTCAGAGATAAATACATCGCATAATAAGAACACTGGACGTGCAGAGATCCACAGGCGCGGCAGGATGCGGAGAGAAAAGGGATCCGGCGAGAAACACGTAGCGTCAATCCTTCGGGGTCTGGGGCTTCGGGGTTGACGAGGGTGAAGTCGACGTCAGGCTTCGAGACTGGCGAAGGTAGAAGCGACTCCGTTGCCACTTCAGTAGGTAGGCCGGCCGGCCTAGTCCATTGGAACAGCAACCGGGGTCGGATTTGAAGTGCGCCGACTAGGATGTTTTTTTAATCGGCGAAATCAGGGTGGGGGTAGGGGAGGAGAAGGGGAGGTCCCGGGGTTGCTGGTGGGGGAAGGACAGGCGGGTTTGGCGACGCCTGGTGAAGTCCCTGGGTGATGGGATGGGAGAAGGGCTAGTAGAAATAGTCAGGGGGTCTTCTAGCCCTTAAAGGATAGCGTCTGGATTGTTGGGTTTGGAAGGATGTCAAGTCGGTTCGTTCGGAATGTAGGTTACTCAGAATTTCATCATTGTCGTCATCACTTGGATGGTCTGAAGTAACCCCTTCAATCAAGTGGGTATCTGATGGCGTCTCTTGCCATGGGGCTAGTTCTTCCCCTGTGTAGGGTTTGAGACGGTCGAAATGTACTATCTTTGGTTTGCTTCTGGGAGTGAGTTGAATGCGGTAAGTCACGTCAGAGAGTCGAGTGGTGACTCTGAATGGGCCTTCCCATCTGTTAGTTAGTTTGGGACTTACACCCTTCCTACGAAAGTCGTTCCGAAGCCACACAAACTGTCCGACTTTGAAAGTTTCACCTGACGTTTGCCTATCGTAATTTCTCTTCTGTCGTGTCATATTCGTTTTGGCATGTTTGGTCACCCGTGTATGGATGTCTTCCATACGGTCTCTAAGTTCGGCAGCGTAATCTGTGCGTAATTCAGGGGCAGAGTGTTGTGCTACCAGATCTATGGGTTGGGTGACCTCGCGGCCAAACATCATCATATTCGGGGTTTCTTGAATTGTCTCATGAACAGTGCCTCTATAGGCAGCGGTGGCAAATGGGATATAACGATCCCAGTCTTGCTGGTGTTCAAGAGGGTCGATCATCGTGGCTAGCATTCCTAACAGTGTCCTATTGAAACGTTCTATCATTCCGTCTGACTTCGGATTGTAGTTCGTGTTTTCTTAGCTCCTATGAGCTTACAGACTTCTTGAAACAAATTCGACTCGAAATTACGACCTTGATCTGTATGAATTTCCTTCGGTACACCATATCGGCAGACAAATTCCTCTACTAACTTCTGCGCAACGGTATGCGCTTGTTCATCAGGAATGGCATAGGCCTCAACAAACTTAGTGTAGTAATCTGCTACCACCAAAATATACCTATTGCCATCATAGGTCAACCGAAGGGGCCCTAAAATATCTAATGCAATCCGCTCCATCGGACTGCCAGATTGTCTCTGTTGCAACGGTGCTCTTCGTTTCTTCCCATAAGTTTTCCGCCTACTACATGCGGTACATTGTCGAATGAAAGATCTAACATCTGCTTTCATCCCGACCCAATAATAACGAAGCTGAGCGTTCTTTAGCGTTTTGGTAGACCCGAGATGTCCACCAAAAATTCCGGAGTGAAGTTCCTGTAAAACTTCATGTACCATAGATTTCGGCAAAACTAGTCTATCTCTAGTAGTCCTACTATCTTCCGATTCCCATTTCCGGAAAAGAACTCCATTACACATATGCAACTGTCCCCAATGACCTAACAACACTTTGGTCCTAAACGAGAGAGGAGACATTTCCTCCTTTGTCGGCTTAATTCCGCGTTCTAAAGCCTCTATGACTGGCCTTAGACTTGGATCATCTAGTTGAGCCTTCCTTATCTCAACAAAACTACCATCATCCGACAACTGAATAACACAAGTTCGACCAAAGTTTAGTTCGTTAGTTTCAAGTTCACAGTCAGTTTCTCTACCACATTGTGTACAAGGTCGTCTTGAAAGTGCGTCTGCATTGGCGTGGCTGCGACCAGCCCTATGAACTATCTCAATGTCATACTCCGATATAACCTCAAGCCATCGGGCTAGTTGGCCCTCAGGTTGTTTGAAGTTGGTGAGCCATCGCAAGGCTCCGTGGTCAGTTCTCACTTTGACATGTCTACCGTAAAGGTACTGTTTGAAATGCTTCAAGTAAGTGACTACTGCTAGTAATTCCCTACGCGTGACGCAGTAGTTACGTTCGGCTTTACTCAGGACTTTGCTTCCGTAAGCGATAACCCGTTCTTGTCCATCCAAGACTACAGAAAGTACCCCACCGATACCGTCTTTACTCGCATCAGTGTCAAGGATCAATTCTCCTTCTAAAGTAGGGTACGCAAGGATGGGAGTAGTTGTTAGTCTATTCTTCAGTTCATCGAATGCGTTTTGACAAGCGGGACTCCATTCGAACCGCCCGGCACGTTTCTTTTCGGTTAACTGGTGAAGAGCTTTCGCAATAGAGGCGAAGTCCTTAACAAAGCGTCTGTAATACGAGGCTAGCCCAAGAAAACTTCTAACTTCTTTGACGTTTGTTGGTGTTGGCCAGTTTTTGATTGCCTCGGTTTTCTCTGTCTGAGTCGATATTCCTAGGTTCGATACTTCGTGCCCAAGGTAAGACACCTTAGTTTTGAACAAGTGACACTTCTTTGGTTTTAGTTTCAGGTTTGCTTGTCTCAATCTCTGAAACACTTGTTTCAGTCTCGCGAGTTCCTCTGGTACTGAACTACCGAAAACGATTACATCATCTAAGTACACTAAGAGGGTTTCCCAGTGGAGTCCTCTCAAGACTTTGTCCATTAGTCGTTCAAAAGTGGCAGGGGCGTTACATAACCCGAAAGGCATGACGTTCCAAGCATAGAGCCCACCATCGGCTAAGAAAGCTGATTTCTGTTTTGCATCATCATCGAGCCCTACCTGCCAATAGCCGCTGGCTAAGTCTAAGGTTGAAAACCAAGAAGCGCCTGATAAGGCATCAAGTGTTTCGTCAATGCGTGGTAACGGATAAGCATCTTTGATAGTGGCAGCATTGAGTTGCCGATAGTCCACGCAAAATCTCTGCGTGCCGTCTTTCTTACGTACAAGAACTATGTTTGATGACCAGGGACTATCTGCTGTTTCTATTGCCCTTTGTCCAAAAGTTCTGATACTTGTCGTTTGATCTCAGTCCTTTGACCGAATGGATGCTTCCTAGGTCTTTGTCTAATGGGATGTTGTCTTTCCGTGTCAATGCTGTGTTTGACAAGATTGGTTCTGCCAATATCATTCTCTCCTTGCGAGAAAACATCGTGAAATTCAGTTAACAGATTTGCTACATCCTTGTGATACTGGTGAGGAAGTTCCTCAGTGCTTCTTTCTAATAGATCTCGCAAGTGTTCTGGTACTTCATCAGAGTTTGCTACTACAGAGTTTGGAGTGGTCTCAATGTCATTCTCATCAACTACTGTTATCGTTCCCAAGTAAGTTCCTTTCTTGATTACTTTGTTTGAAGGTGAGGGATTGAAGATTCTCATTGGGACAGTTTCATTCCCTGTTCTGACCAAAGTACGAGCTACGATCAGTCCTGACTTTGTTAGATGGTTCTGAGCATCGCCTACTTCCACAATTCCAAACTTATTCGGCCTGAGTTTGTCTTTGACGGTTCCCTTGATAAGAACCTCATGTCCCGCTGGGACGGTAACAGTCTCTGTTGTACTAATGCGACAGAAAAGTAATCCATCACACTCTCTTTCGCATTCAATGCTTCCCCATTTAGTCGAGAGCTCAAAAGTGCTAAAGTCTAACTTAGCTCCCATTCTACACAAGTTGTCAAGACCCAAAATACCATCATTGCTAATGTCAGCGACTAGCAATCTAGAAATTCCACAAGTAGGGCCTATCTTCAATTCGAGTGTCACTACACCATCGAGGGGAAGAGGAGAGTTATCTGCTAACTTAGCATTTCTATTTGGTTTCTGCAGCATAGGCCTGTCATTCAATGGGATATTCTCATATACCTGTCTAGAAATGTAGGAGTCCGAGGCTCCAGTGTCTACAAGAAATTTGTATTCTCTATCATGAATACATACTCTAACAAACAAACCATCACAATTTGCAGTATTGGGGGAAGAGTGAGTTTTCGGGGTTTCATTGTCTCTTTGTTTTGGTTGGCGGGCCGATTCTACTTTGTGATTGGCCGCGCCGTGGCCCTCGTGGGCGGCCCAAATTGGTTTGACTGACGAATTTGTTCAGAGTTTCCCATGTGATCGTGTCCAGGTCGGTAGTTAGTTTGCACTTGCTGTCTCAAATCAGACTGTTTCTTGAAACAATTCCTCTCAATGTGACCTGGTTTGTTACAGTAGTAGTACACAACGGTTGTAGCCTGTTGGTTCTGATTAGGTCTATCATTTCTGTCACCGTTGTGCTGAGACATTGCGTGTCTAACCGCTTTTTCTACCGCTTGATCAATTGTTCTCTGCAAGTCTTTCTGACATTTTTGCTCTCCATCTACGGCTCTGTTGTGCGTGGTCTTTTTCCACGAACGCTGAGTCTCAGTCAAGAGAAATGTCTCAGTTGTTATGGCTGCCTCGATCATGTTGTCCAAAGTCTTAGGTTTTGCGTGGAAAATCCCCGTTCGGATCTCCGGATTCTCGATAGCATCAGTGAAGTGGATCTTAGCTAGACGGTCAATTCCGTCCGAGTCAAAGTCTGGATAGGCCTTTGTAGTTAGTTCCCTAATAGCTCGTCCAAGTTCTTGGAAAGATTCGTTTGCTCGTCTCTTACGAGCACGAAGTTCAAGCAGGTAACTTTCAGCTTGTTTGGAGGACGAGAATCTCATCGACAGTTGGGATTTCAAGTCAAAGTATGTCCACTTGGTTGCTCTACGTTCGTTCAATAACCTAAGGGCAGGTCCCCTAAGACTAGCAGACATATATCTGACAGCTTCTTCGTCAGTCCAGTTGTTAATTGTTCGGCAAGATTCAAAGTGTGACTCATAGTCAGCCCAGTCCGCGCTACCATCATATTTATCAGGCATAATGTGGGGGCGAGTGGAAAGACCATGTCCAGTTCGCGGTTCATTGTTAGTTGCGTGGTCTGTAATGCTGGTTGGTTGGACAGTGTGAGTGCCAGTGTGAGTGACTTGTTCTACAGTCTCAGCCATTGGCTGATGTGTGGTAGCACTCAAGTTCTCAACTGGTTGTTGTGTGTGTTGGTCCTTGTCAAAGTTCAACACTACTTCACTATCTAATGAAGATATGTCAGTTAGTTCTTCAGTAGAAGAGTTTGAACCAGCACGTTTACGCCTACTTCGTTTGTTCGTATGTTTGGTCAGAGTCATCATTTGTTCCATCAATTTCGTCAGTCTGGAAAGAATTCGAGTTTGCATGCCATGTCTCTTAGACTTAGATTTAGTCAATTTCCTAGACGCTTGTGTGGTTTCTGTGTCGGAAGAAGACTCACTAGACTCATTCTCTCTTTTGGGATATTCTGTCAATTGTTCTGTTATTTCATCTCCTTGTCCCTCCATGTTGGATATATTTCCGAATTATCCCACTCCTGACACAAAAAATTTGTGTGGCGGGCTTTAGATGGCTTTTTAAAAGGTCGTTGTTGTGTTGTGTGTATCGCCCTTTTAGTTGTTTGTTGTTTGATCTTCGTCGAGAACGCACTGTCGCCACTACCACAGAATATAATATGACCGAGAGTTATTAGTGTAGATGTTGTGTGTTTTCCAGAAAGATTGATCAACTCCGTGGGCGAGGTGTTAAGCCCAAATGTCCGAGCGGTAAAAACATATACAGAGTAAATCGACCCTTCGGAAACTAATAGACTCGGTGGGGATGAGTTCTTTGGTCAAAGTATATGACCGAGGAGGGAAGATGGAATATTAAAGGAGAGGAATATATGTGTAGTGTGTGTGTGTGTGTGTGTGTGTATGTGTAGTGTTTGTATGTAGTAGATGTGTAGTAGTAGTAGATGTGTATGGGTTGTGTGGTGTGTGAAAATAGAAACTAAGTCAAGTGAGTCGTACACAGAAACAAAGAAAGACACAAGGTTGTAGTACTCAGATTTCAGGTTCAACAAAAACAAAAATCAAAGTTTAATCTTTCATTTACAACATTTCAAAATCGCCACTGTTACATACTCATTTATTAATGCATGCCTAAGCCAATTCGTAAATTCTAATACCGAACCATGCATACACTTCGTTTGATTGTACGTGTGAATAAGTTCTTCTATTTCCCCTTAGTTTCTGACTCGCCAGAATCCCTAACATGACATCTCATGAAACTAATACAAAGCATGTCTCTAACTCTTTTTGAATTTGCCGAAATATCCCAAAATATAAGTTGAATTTATACATGGGGACATAAGGGGGGGGGGGGTGTAGTTGAGATGTAGAGGAGTGAGCAGATGCTCGATACTTGGAGTAGAACTCCAAGAGTCTCCTCTACATAAGGGGAGGGGGAGGGAGAAAGAAAGTAGTGTGTTGAGGAGTGAGCAGAGAGTAGCTCGTTACCTGGAGCAGGACTCCGGGAGTCTCCTCACGATCTTAAAGGGAAGCAGTCCTGAGATTTTCACTGTACTGATAATTAAGAAGAGTAAAAAATATAAACTTTCACCAATTTATACGCTTGGACATCAAAAATTGTCTCCGTACGCGATTTTTGAAAAATAATTCCTGCAAGCGATCGTGAAAGAGCCGGCAAAAAGATGCTACGTAGTGCATGCCCTACTCACCAAGTTGACAGCCGTGCCTCTAAAAACCAATTTAAGTGTTCAAATGATTAGTTGCAATTTTATCATATAATGTGAAAGTTTGTGGTTTTATAATTTCAAACAAAATATTTCAAGCTTAGATATATATAATTTACGAAAAATTAATATTGTAAACATAAATTTATATGTATTTTTAAACCAAATATACCATGAACTTGACATCAAATAGGCACGGTCGTTTTCTAGCTTCCGTCCGTGTTGCATACTTCTTAGCGTAGAAACCACTCTCGCGCGCAAATCCTTACCATACCAATGTATACATACACAGTACACTCGACTCCGTCCAGTCGATTTTGGCATTCAAACCGAAGATAACCTGTGCATGAGAGAGTCGAATTCTTCAAAGAAAATATTGTTTGTATCTCAATATTTCTGTAAGTAGTCAGATAATCGCCTTTCCTCGAAAAAAAAAATATGACGTGAGCCGGGAAGGGTAAACACAGGGGGTCGTAGCCGTAGGGATATGATTTCGCTCCACTTTGCCGTGCATGTCCAGTCGGCACTGGCAGCAGCTAGCTCAGTGGCACTGTACTGCAGTCCAACCCCGGCTGCAGGCCCAGGGTAAATTAAACATAGCTAGCCACTTTCCTTACCTCTCTACGCTTTTTTCCCTCGGTTCTCTTCGAAGTCGATGCTCGAGGTGTTTCTGTTTTATAACTCATGTGAGCAAATGGTCAGGATTGCATCTGGTTTCAGGAGTTTTCTCGGTTTATAACCGAGGGCCACAGCCTGCCGGTCCACGTAAAAACATCGCTTCACAAATTGTCCACGCACAGGTAGGTCACAACACGATTTCGAGATTTTGTAGGCCCTAAGTTTCTTATGTTCGGCATCGTTGTACCGATATTTCCCAGCCATACAGCTCACCTTTCACGATACTTTTGTTGGTCTGGGACGGAAAAAAGGATTTTCCTGGGAAATTTTCTGCACGATTCGAGCAAAACTACTGATGTAAGATAGCCTGACCAGACGACGCTGAATGCGGTCGCCCCTGTAGTGTACTAGCAGGCCTGTGTAAAATCGTTTCTACCTACAAATATGTACACTCTGTACGTACTATAGAACATGCATGAGCGGCGACAGGTACGGCTGCAGCTGCGCTTGAGACTGGAAAAGTGCGAAGGGCAAACCGCGTACGGGATGCGTACGCGTATCTACCGTAGATCTATCATCTAGTTGTACCGTCCACACGTGCGAATATAATACACAATACATACACACACACACAAACACACACACACACACACACACACAACGTAGAAACAATGTCAAATACGAGTCGGAGTAGCCACCGACGTCTTCATGCATCCGGGTAAACTAGGGAGCGTACGGATAACGAGCAGAACACGGCTGGAAAGAGTTGTGCATCGACGACGTATGACTCTCCGCCAAGACTTGCTCATTAGCATATTCACCATGCAGAGTCACACTTTTTCAACCAAAATGTACGAGCTTATTTGGTGATTTTAAAGTTTGTTTTTGGCGAAAGTAGTTCATTGGAGGTACCAACAACAACATATTTTTTTAAATTTCGTGAGGACTGTGTCCCTTTAAAATTTCTCCTGCTTATATACTCTTAATGCGGACGTCACGGGAAACACTACGCGGAGGTAGCTATGGTGAGCGCTAAGCGCTGAACTTGTACACTCCGTAGATTTTGTACTAGTTTGACGTCGCAAATCTCTTATTATCTCGACAACTATCACTTTCCATAACAAAAAAAATCTGCATCTTTATAAATTGTGAGTTATTTACTAAATGACCAGATACATATAACAAACCAAATTTCTCTAATATTGACCAGAATCGACAAAATAACAGTAATTTTCACACACGGAGGATCCAAATCACACGCTGACGTGGCTACGTCATCACAGCGATGCGAAGCCAAAGCTCGCATCCAAACTTGCATCAATTTGCGAGTTAGCTTCCGAAGAATAATAAAATTCACTTCTATCACCAAAAGCTAGTTCATATATCAGTAATTGCAACTTATTTTTCTCAGATATGGTGAATTTAGGAAATTTGGATATGAATTAAAATAATGGGCCAAAATATCGATGATAACGTACGAGGGAAGGTCTACAACCCTGAATGAACACTACGCGGTACGCGCATCTATCGGCAATGTTTTGGATCCTTCGTAAGAACTTAACATCGTCTTCAAACTCCATATTCCTTCATATTTCCGTCAACATGGGGTAAGTTACCACTCAAATATTCGCTACACATGCTAAATCCTTCAATTATTAAAATATTCCTGGCCGTCAGTTCATAACAAAACGGGATTCCGGGCATTCTTCAATGCCTTAAAGAATGTATGAAGTTGCTGAATGCAATGTGCATTGACCGTTTCTATACTTATAACACGTATCCAAGCAAAACAAATTCAGCTAAGGATATGTCAACTATAGGTCATGAATGCCGTAAACTTCGATATTGGAATACCGACCAATGATTAAATTTCAGATTTCTATTCTCGGATCAGTTATGCTATGAGTTATATGCTTGTCGTGACTAAAGCAACTCTAATGATTTCTATGACAATTCACAGCCAAAGCATAAACTTCTAGCGACTTTTACAATTCATCTTACATTTTGAAGCAGTGAGAGAAGAGAAGAGGTGGAGAGTGAAGAAAAGAAAATAGACATAGCAACAGGCGGAAGGATATAGAGTGAGAGGATAGGTGAAAAGATAGAATAAGGCACTGCTTCGTAACTGATAAAAGAAATGTAAGAAAAGACATTTTTATACGAGAAAGTTACTAATAGAGGACCGTAACGAGGTTGGCTCGTTACAATATTTTCAAGCTCGCTCGCTTTACTCGCTCGCATTTAATCGTTATGCCATTCTCCTAACGTTGCTGCTAGTAATTGCCAGCAGTTGAGCCCGATGCGCCTCCCATTTTCCAAAGCGAAAAACATAGCTACAAACGGCAGTTTTTGGACTCTAGAATGTCACAATTTTCAAGCTCGCTCGCTTCGCTCGCTCGCATTGAATCGTTATGCCATTCTCCTAATGTTGCTGCCAGTAATTGCCAGCAGTTGCGCCCGGTGCGCCCCCTTAATTTCAAAAGCGAAAGATACAGCCACAAACGGCAGTTTGGGGACTGTAAAATGTCAAAATTTTCAAGCTCGCTCGCATTTTATTGTTATGCAATTCTCCTGATGTTGCTGACAGTGCTTGTCGTTTCACACCGTCATTCCATAATCCATGTAAGGAAAACTTACAATGTTGCTCAATGACTGCGTTGTTGAATGTATCACATTCCGTAATGCATTGTGGTCCCATTATTTAAAGTTTGCAGACTGACTCGCGCACGCACAAGCATACACACCCTCAAAATTACTCTTCCACAAGATGCCCCCCCCCCCATGTCTCGACCCACGGTACGCCATTGTACACACACACACACACACACACACACACACATATATATATATATATATATATATATATATATATGTGTGTGTGTGTGTGTGTGTGTGTGTGTATGTATGTGTACGTGTACATTGTGTAACAATATGTATGGTCTATCGTGAGCCCCCTCCAATATTTGCCCCCCCCCCCCCCCCCAATCCAAAACTGCTTCCGGCGCGCCTGGGGACAGGTACATTGTTTTGTATAATTACAAAAATTGAACTAGGTTGATGTTTACATGGAATGTTGTGTGGGGACCTTGAGCAAGCACAGCTTGTTAAACAAGGTCCCCTCATAAAAGAAATAATATTTATTACTAGTAGGCCTACAAGCAGATGAGTGGAAATGATATACAGTGTATTGCAAAATACTTAGTAAATAAAGGGCTGAAGTGGGAAACAAAAAAAAAAACAAGAGTGAGGTGGGGAAGGAAGAGAGGAAAAGAAGTAAAAACGGAGAGAGTAGTGACATACAGTTCAAGTAGGCGTAAAACAAACATATTGGTCATTAATTAAAGGCCATACAGTGTATTATCATCAATCAACATCAACATGCAATGAGATGGGGGGGGGGGGGGTATCTTTGCTTGAATACAGATAAACTGGGGGCAGACTTAACGTCAATTGGAAAATTGTTCCAAAGCTTAGGACCAGAATATATAACAGTGTTTTGTGCAAAAGGTGGTGCTTGTACGAGGTATATGGAATAAGGTTTGCTGACGAGTAGAGTAATTATGAACATGACTGTTCTTCTTATATAAAACAGAAAGTCCAGTGTGTGTGGATGTGTTTGTGTTTAAATGCGTTGGTGATACTTTTTGGGTGACTAGAAAAATGAAACATAATTTTTACATGAACAGTCATACTTATTCGAAATTGCGTGCATATCAATTTGTATGATTTTGCAATAAATTTGAGAGTGAATCATTCGCATAAGACATGATGTAATTGTCTGCTATCAGGCGTATCTACTACTACAAGTGTAGCCTAAAATCTATGGCGACATTCTTTTTTAAGTTAACTTTTCTGAGGGAAAACAAAATAAAGAAACTTGGATACTCGTCTGTAGATACCTTCCTACTCACGCCTGAAGACATACACTGTAATGAGACTTGATATGCAAAACTATGATGGATAGAATAGAGAATGTGATGCAAAATAGGAAAACATAATCACTTCACACACAAAGAATAAAAAGAAGAAGAAGAAGAAGAAGAGGAAGATAAACGCTTCTTTTGAAATAGTGACCATAGGACCTATGTACTGATTAGTTGGAGGCAATGAGCTTATTATGAGTAGGTAATGAAAATCGTAGCGAGAGCAGTGGTAGAGTGAATATGGCTCAGGGTTTGTTCTCCTAACGGGAGGTTTAGGATTCGAATCCTACCTGGTGCGAACTTCAATACTTTGCCAACAATGTCCCTCTGTTGACACAAGTAAAAATCAATGGATTATACCCGGCAATGCTGGGGTATAGTAATAACCCGGACTAGCCTCCTGGATGTGATCAGTGCTAACACTGACGATGCTTCCTCTGATATGACTTAATACTTTTGCTGAAGAACATAAGCTCCTAATCATTATTCTTGACTGGGACAGAAAACAGAGACAATTTATGAAATAACCTAGGAAGCCTTTGTTTCATTTTGTGGGTTGAAATTCCACATTCATTTTCTTGGGGTAGGGATTAGGTTGGGTATAGTGTGTCGAACATCAACCAACGTATAATGAGGTTGTAATTATTCAATTGGTGACCCACATACAATAAATAACATTATCTTTTAGTGATGGTGAATTCTGTAATCTCATTGGTCAATCAACCACTGAATATATCCCGTATTCCGTGATATGACGTCATGATCCTGTATTACACGGCCAGCTGCGCTGTACCAAAGACGCTTATAGGAAAGTGCGCGCTAATCCTGTACAAAACAAATGGACAGCGCGCGGTCCTCAAGCGTATTGCGCACATAACCTGAGACCACTAGACGCTTGATAAACAACAGCAACTTATCTGGCTACTGCACTGCAGTATCTTATGGCGGTGTACGTGTACAGTATGCGCGCATAGCATGTATGCAGTAATCAGCTCGCTCGCGAGACGTAGGCCTATAAAGTCAACATGGTCATGGCTGACAGCCGGCGATTTCAACATCATTCACGAGAGGAAATCAGCGAGAAGAAGGTTAGCACTTACACTAAAAGATAAAATCGTTACCCCCCTGCTTGTTCTTACGAAATACGGGAAATATCTACGGTCTGGTGCCATATTCCATTCGGCCTTCGGCCTCATGGAATATGGCACCAGACCGTAGATATTTGCCCGTATTTCGTGAACAAGCAGGGGATAACTAATATTATCATTTATAAAATGGGTTCAAGAATGTAGCCAATTGGAAGCGCTGAAATGAGTCACGTGTGCGTGCATTATTTTCTTCTGGTAAGCACTAAGAAGAGTCTCTCTTCCACCTCCCTGGCTTGACGTACGTCACAATGTTTTACACTAGCAGTGCGCACTCAATCAGTTGTTACAAGTGCGTCACGCGCTACTATACGCGCTGTCAATCCTGTAAACAACTTCTAGTTCGGGCCGCGGGCTGCCACAACAGCCTTTCTTGTGCATAACAGTACGTGGGGTACGTATACTCTTATACGCACGTACAGTACTTATAGTGTGCGGGATTTCCGAGTGCGACGTGCGTAAATGTTTGGGACGAACATCTTCGGACATCTTGACTTTTGAGCGAGTGCTACATGTAGCTGACTGGTATTGACCCACAAAGGTACGTGAATAATGCTGTTAGTTTTCGACCCATTTTATAAAACTAATGATGCACAGGATTATTTCGTGGCGTTAGTGAAGGTGCGGCTCACTCTCGAGTATTGACAACGGTTGCAAACATGCACTCGGCTGCGCCTCGTGCATGTCGCACCATTGTCAATACTCTCGAGCGCGCCGCACCTTCACTAACACACTCTATCCTGTGCATCATTAGTATACTATAGGACGTTTTAGCGGCGCATTAAAAACGCGTATTGTAGTCCGCGCAATTTTTACCGTTCAATATGAACGAAACGCATAGGCCAACGTATCAATTCTCCATAGGCTACCGTTGTTACTTGCCGTTCAAGATCACACCATATTCAATTCTGTCTCATCTATCGCGCGAGCGCTTGCTGAATGCGCAAAGGCTTGCTACTAGTGCGCGTCATTTTGTTACAATTCACAAGCGCGCAGACATCTTGCTAGTTGTTTGTTACATACGGAGTTTTAGGAGCTTCCCCTTTTCAGTGCTGGGATGTGACTGCCGAGTCAACTTCCAAGACGAGTAAAAGCCGGGTAATTTTGTGCAGTTTATGCTTGCTCTGCTTGATTGTATAGATGATAATAATTATATTGGATGGCCTTGATTCATGGAATACCAGGGAATATTGCACTCGTTAGGGTCAATATTGCACTCATCTTCGATTCGTGCAATATTGGCCCTAACTCGTGCAATATTTATATAATATTGGATGGCCTTGAGATTGATACAAGGAAATATTGGACGAGCTATGCACAAATATTGGACGAGTCGAAGACGAGTCCAATATTTTGCTTAGCGAGTCCAATATTTCCTTGTATTAATCGAAAATAGGACATTCAATATCATCATTATTATCCTACAGAGGATTTTAGCAAAGAATGTTTTCACTTTGGCCTACCCTTTCTGTCTCCGACTCCGAGTGCTGTTCCTACTGTGTAGTGATCCTGACATGGGGTATGGTACATGTACACTCTTCAGTGCAAGTTAATCCACTTCAGTCTCTGATAAAACAGTGATCTGTGTATCCAACTAAGGTAGCCGTCATGCTACTGTTAGACCGAGATCTAGCTAATTTAGCCCAGAATTAGATGTATTTCTATCCGAGATCTGAGAAACAATTCACGTCACATCTACAGTAGATCGTGAAAGATCGAATAGGCTACCACTACCACAACTATAGTCCTATACTGTGCTGTATATAACGTACTTGTACACACGTACGTACATGTACAGTAACTGTAATGCGGCATATCGCGCATGCAAATGCAAGCGCAGCGGCGGCGGCCGGCTACATTGATCGCGCGCGGGCTATCTAGCAGTAGCGCTGAGCATGCAGAGCTGCAGATCAATCGTCGCCTTGCGCCTGCATGCACAAAAAATGCAACTTGTTTTCATCAAACCTAAATTTAACTTCCTGTTATGAAAGTGATATTTTGAAAAATTGTGTGAAAAACAATTTCAACTAATTGATATATGAAATTTGTTTGTATAAACACAGAATTTTAGAAGAAACGATATTCTAGTTAATTCGTGATTGACCAATCACAGACGTTTTTACTTCTTATTTCAGGTCATCTCGTATATATCTCTACCAATCACGGTGCAGTTTACAAAAACTTTGGGGAATCCCCCTCTTGCCGTCCAATATTTTAAATATTGGTCGCCTCGGCAAAAAATATTGGTCGAGTTCAACAAACTTTTTAAGTGGGTTGGAGGTTATGAGGTGCGTCGACAAAATAACACTTGTATTTGGGCTCTAAAATCCTCTGTATGGATAATAATCCTTGGTATCCCATCCATAGCCATCCAATATAATATAAATATTATGTATCAGGAATATCAAATAAGAATATGTACCCTTCTTGAATTGCATGGTTTAAATTCAGTTTGATTTCCATTTCGCTTGACACTTTCGTCGTGTTAAATTTCCACGTCAGAAGTGATTTTTTATTCATTTATTTATTTTTTTTTAGTTTGTCGCTTGGCCAGTAATGGGTATGGCCATCTGGCGAGCTAGTCTTATGCAGTAAATAATTCCTTGGATGGAGCTAAAACACTGATCTCTATCATGGGTCGGGAGCACCTCAAAAAAGAGATTCAGTGAGCTAATAATCATCTGGCACTCAATGACCACAAAGTCGTCGTAGAGGGAGCGATTCCCCGGTGGCTCAAGCTCACATTGCATGACGTTTTGACACATGTCAAAGAACAAAACAAACAAAACTCCAAACAGAAAGGAGGTTAAAAACAAGGACAGTAAAGGGGATAGACACGACAAAGGTGATAGACTAATATGAAAGGAGGAAACACGTGCAATGATGGAGAAAGGGAGAGAAACGAGTTATTGAAATGAGGAAAAAAAAGATAGAAAACACAGAAAAATAACACGTCCAGCAATTAAAAGAACAATTCATTTTGTTTCGAGACTCTTTATACATGAAGAATAGAATATCATCATAAATAATTTTACATATTGTTACCATATAGAATTAGTGAGTGAATTAAAAGGATACAATAGGACAATAAGACGTAAACGGTAGAGCAGATCGGAGAGAACAAAGGGAAGGGTGTCGAGGAGGAAAGCGAATAAAAAAAAAGTAAAGTAAAAAATAGGAGAATGGAAGCCATAGATAGAAAGAAGGAAAGAGAAGATAGAGAGATGGAGCAGGGAATAAGGGGGGGGGGGTAAGGATAGCAAACAGGATGTTGGAAGTATTTTTTGTTCATCACACTGCATCACTTATCATGTTTAAAGGTACAGTTTACTTTTGGGGGCAGTGATTTAAAAAATGTTCAAGATAAAACATCCTACCATATAATCTTTTTTTTTTCAATAAAGCTTAAAATATAAGGAGATGTCAGTGTTTTTCTCAATAAGCCATAACTGTAGACGGATTAGTCTGGAAGCATTCTTATTATAACTATTGTTCACATTTTGTGTGTTTAACAATACTTAACATCAATTATCCAGATTTAAATTTTTACAGTGGTTGTTTCTGTCCCTAACTCACATTTTAGAACTATTTTAAAGCACTAATGCTGGGTTTTTGTTTCATCTGCAAATAATAAATTATGCCTTTAAGTCCCTACGTACTTTGGTTTTACGATGCAGAATGCGCAATATTATCGCCATCAGATATATCCGTTGAGGTTCTTTTAATGTGTTCAGGTGTCTTGTAATGAAGAGTTACCGACAAAAATGTGCGCGGCAACACTCTGAACAGTCTCGTGTGAAATCATGCACTGAACATTAAATATATAAACCTGAAACCTGAAACGACCTTGTTTGAGCAGTATACTATCAACAAATTGAGAATATAAATAGGCATATTATTTTGTTTTAGGGAGATCTATACGATTATAGTTTAACAGGGTTATTGAATGTATGCGTACTTCAATATTCGGAATCACACAAACTTTTGCATTTATTAACAGTTGCTGCTACGTACATAGGACTAACAAGCGTCAGGAACAAAGTTTTCCTCAGGCAGTCAGGGCACGGGGAAGATCTGAATACGTCACAAATCAGAACCCTCATTGCAATCACTGAACAATTTTAAAAGCCCTGCAATAGGATAGCTTTAAGTTTTAATGAATATTTAGTGAATAGCAAAACTGAGTCGATTTTCTTCTTCTTCTTCTTCTTCTTCTTCTTCTTCTTCTTCTTCTTCTTCTTCTCACAGAGTCGGTGTATGGGAACGGCTTTATCGTAGCATTGTATTCACACTGATGTTTGATACTTCTTTTACATCAAAAGTCACTGTAAATCATTTTGTTAGTAATGCGTTATTATCTACACAATCCTTATAATCATGCATGCCTTGTCGTTATTGATAATCTTTGACGCAAGCCCATTACATTAATCCTATATAGCACTTTAAACAGGTTGCAGTCTGGTTACTAACAGGTGTAAACATAGACAAGTCTTTAGAAAAGGTGAATGCAGCTTGTTATACTGGACAGTTTTGAAGAGGTGATGTATTTTAGCAAGATGGGAAGCCTGTGAGTGTGGAAGATCGTCTGGCCATGGTTCCCAGGCTGCGCGATTCGATCTTGTGGGATGGGAAGTGTTTGTTTTTTTAATGTTTGATGAACCTTTGTAAAAGGGTGACCAGTGTAGCATAATCTGAGATGAGATATCAATACGCGTGCCGTCTAATGCGCTTTATAATCTTGATTATGACTGGAATTCTTTCGTCACTCATCAAGTCAATGTGAGGAAATAGTTTGGTCTTTCATTTAAAGGGATGGTATAGTTTTGGTTGAGATGGGCTTCAGGTTTCCAACCCTTCTTTGTTAGATACAGAGAAATCTCTTATGAATGAAGAGTATACATGTATTATTTCAAGAGGAATTCAAAGTTTATTTCATGAAAATTGTTTTGAAATGACTGAGATATCTAAAGCAAAGCGACCCTAATAAAAAGTAGGGCACACCTATATTAGGATCGCTTTGTTTTACTTTGTTTTGGATATCTCGGCCATTCCAAAACCAATTTTCATCAAATAAACTTTCAATTCCTTTTATAGAATAGCATGCTCTTGAACATTCTATTGAGTGGTTTCTAAGTATCTCACAAATATAGTTAAAAGCTGAATCCCCCACCATTATTATACCATCCCTTCAAGTCATACTTATTTCATGCTTCAAGAAACGAAAAAGGAAGTGTCGCCACGGTGGCAAACGGAACACTTTTATAACTCAATTCTACCACTGGATGCGGTACCCCTGTGAGAGATACCTGAAATCATGGACCTAAGATGGACACTATCGTATCGTTAATTCATTCATGCACCCGTTCATCTCCAAAGCGCCACAAAGACATTAGCATGCTTCACCGTTTGATCCCATGATCGTCACCGCCAGCAAGCCGATAGAAAAGAACAAGACGGAGATCCGAGAAATCTAAACCTATACATATATGCGCAGAAGAAAATAACTCACAAAAATCAAGTAAAGTGAATGTGCAGTTGTGGTGTATGTTAGGAAATCATACCTAAAACAATTTCACTTGGGAGAAGCAGGCAGTTTTTAAAAGAAAGCTAACATTTTGGCAGAATGGTTGTAATTTGTGATCTCAATATCAAATTTTCACATTTCTCCAGCTTATTCCAGAGCAAAAGGGGACGGTAATGGTAGATAACAGATATATATTGCCATTAGGCGAGGTCTAATGCGTGTGCGAAAATGTGCGAATCAGCAATTACCCATCTTTTGACACAAAACTTGTAATGATCTCAGGTTTGCTGCTCCTCATCATCTGTATTTATTCAAAGACTTTTCCGTCTGAAAAAAGGCACATCAGCCAAACAAGACTGAAATGAGGGAAAAGATTCTTTTGTTAGTGACGATACATGATCACACAATCGTTATGGTCCAGACACCGGCCTGAATGTACTCATAAAGATGCACATAATCAGGTGTCGGGGACGATCATTGATCAACTTTAGAAATGATTGATTGATTGATTGATTTTATTTTCCGTATAAAAACAACAACGGCTGGATGGCCCATATTCAGCGATGCCAACATGGCATCGCTGGTCTTCCATGGGGTCCAGAACATGGAAGTAGTACAAATACAATGTGACATTATGAAATGCATAACTCTTGTAAAAATGTACATATTTGAAATACAGTATTCATAAATTGAGAGAAAGAAAACAACAACAACAACATCGAATGGCGAATAGCAAAAGAGAAGGATACAAATGAAAGGGAGTGGAAAAATAATAAATCATAACTTTCAATAACCTGTACTAATTCAAATAATTCTGTAATAACTCTTTTTCATCAACAAAAAGAAAAAAAGTTAAATCAACGGGGCAGCGACCTTGAACATACTTATTTTAGATTTAAAGAAAGACTGCAGTGAAGCAGTGTGTGCCAGGTATGTGCCCATACAGGGCGCCATCTCATGAAGATACGCAGCAGAGGAGCCGTGAATTTATCCTTAACAATTACAACCAGCACGCTTGAAGCTAATTGGTTCTTTCCTCAGCAGTGACAATTTCATTATCACTATTATTAATATTGATAGAATATCAACTATTACTCTTATTAGTTACATTTATCCTAATTGGGGTCTGCTGTTATAATACTTAATCATGATCATAATTTGCTATTGGTATGTTACGATTGTTGTGAAATGTGTATGTAACAGGGTCTTAGCCATTATTTTTCTTGTATATGCCTACAAATCATTGTCATGATTGTGGAGGAGAGGAGTAGTAGTGGATCCTCTCTCTCTCCTTCTCTTTTCTCTTTCTCTCTGTCTATCTCTCTTTTCTTCTCTTTCTCTTCCTACTGGTTATAGGTAAGTCTGGGAACTAATGGAATATAATACCTGACTGAGATCCTTGCCGCGATATTGCATGTTCAATCAGCATTGTGCGAGTGAGCGCGGGGCACACACACACACACACACACACACACACACACACATATAAACTGTGTGTGGTATAAGAGCATTACGGACACCATGGTTTAGACGTCACATTCTAATCCGCTAAACAAGCTTTAAAAAAAAAAATCAGTTTGACCTTTGTGGAAAAAAAAACACACTACACACACACACAACAGGAAACAAAATCAGAACGGAAAACCCACACGCCATCGTGGTATCCTCAATTCTTTCAATTATTATCTTTAAACGGTGCGCTGTTATGGAAGTTTAATTTGCACAAAATAATCCCGATCATGATTATGAATAGACAGAACACTTTTATATATTAATTGACGAACAATTTTCCTTTTGTCTTTCTCTCTCTCTCTCTCTATCTGAGTAGCTTAAAGAGTACCGAGAACCGTAGAACGCAAACGATGAAGAAGAAGACAAGAGGAAGAAGAGGGGGAGGGGTGGACATGGTAGAGTTGGAGGAAACTTGTACAGCTGTATTACGGAGCGAGAATAAGGAAGCAGGGTGTGTATAGGTTAGTGGAGGAGGAGTGAAAATTCGATTCCTCTGGGCGACAGACACTAACCCGCCCTGCGCCCTTCCAACTTCCACAGTCTCCGGTCATCGGAGTGACAACCGGGTTCTCCGCACACTGCACTGAGCACTGGCAGTGACTGGTACCTAAGCTCTGCCACATTTTCCTTCTTCGTTGAGGATCCAACCAAGATCAGACAATGGACTTTTCTTATCGACACTCTTGCTGTATACATGCACCTCTTTAGACATCTGGATGGTACTCCGTAGCTGAACCAGCATCAACTTCGGAGGAGAAACACGACTCGGCATTACCATTTCTCGTCATCTGATATACAGGCCTTTTAAGAGGAGGAAAAAGGTGAGTTCACTGCACATTGTATGCGTTTCACCAACTTGAGATGACCAATGACTAACTTTGGCGAGGTATACCGGATCAGAGTTAGGTATGAGACTGATGGCAGTATCGTCCATAACGTTGCGATGCCAAAGTGCACCATTACAGCTCATTATATAATTTCCCTCTTCTTACTGATCTTTTTGGCAATAGTTTAATACTTTTCACTTTCATATCATAGGACCTGGATATATTTATGCTTCTTCAGTGTTTTCATGCTTGTGTTGTTTTTTTTTATTAACATCAATATTTGCATCAACGTCAATGTTGCGTTTTCCCGTTTTCTAGTATATTTCTTTTAAAAGTGATGATAAAGATGCTGACAATGATAGTAACCATAGTGACGATGATGACATCTCACATCTAACCATAAATGTCACTATCGCAATTACAATGTATCATTCTCTTTAAGTAATTGTCATCATTATCCTTATTATATTCATCACTGATGAAGTTTTCTATTCTGAAATTGTAACTTTGTCTTTTATTACAAATATGTTTATATATGATATATATATATATATATATATATATATATATATATATATATATAGCAATAATAATGTCACAACGGAGAAATGCATTAAATGCCAATCTTGATTTTAATGAATAATCCGAATTTTCGAGGATCCTTCCTCTTCATCATGGGATGCGTTGTGACATTATTATTGCTATTTCTAGTACTGCCAATACGCGATGCAACTACAATATATATATATATATATATATATATATATATATATATATATCTGTAACTGTAACCGTCCTTTTCTACTCATCATCTTCATTATGATTGTATTCCTTTGACTATTCAGGAAAATGGAATAAAAAATGATCTGACGGAATTTGGTACAATGTATTGTAATATAATATGAATGCAAAAGGCTGTCGTCAAATAAGTAAAACGTTTGAAGATACAACAGCCATGAAAACACACACACACACACACACACACACACGTATAAAGCATACATTTGATTTAATTTGATTTGATTTGATTTGATTTGATTTGATTTATTCCCAAAATACATATACATACATTATGCACAAACATGCACAGTATAGTTTGAACATGGAATATGTAATTATACATTTTGTGTGGATCGTCATATTAAGTTATAAAAAGCTTGACTGGGACGTCCAGTACATGTGTACAGGGATAACTTACACATAATTATGTATATAAACATCATTCAACATTAACATTATGTATGTGTACTTATAAAAAATGACAACTTTATCTTGCGTCACATTGCGATGATAACAAAAAACTATTTTAGGAACAAGAGAGTAGGATGTGTGCCTGGATGAGTGTGATGAGTGCTGGTGCAGGTGAACGTGCTCAGTAAAGCGAGTGGTACGAGGTGTCTTTTTCATTGATAAATAAACTTAAATGTGTGGAGTGAATAATGGTTTATTGTTAAGAGTCCCAAGGAGAGTAACCAGAGGCATAAATACCTGAGAGCATTTCGTGGTTATGATAATCAGAATCAACCAATCGCCATTATTTGACATGATGTACTTTTTCATGTTTGCTCTGAAAAGAAGAAAATGATGATAATTATATTTACATGAAATATTTGTTCGGGCAGGGAATTCCATATATCTGGTCCATGGTGTCGGATAGATCTAAACGGGCGAGCTTGGAATCACTTAAAGGGCTGTTTAAATGAAATTCATTCATTTGTGATAGCGAGTATGAAATAAGAATGTACACTACAATTTGGGAAGAATGTGTCATAAAAGACAGGGTAATTTGTTGATGTACTTGAACATAAAACTAGCAGATTGGTAGGTGTGAAGATCGTTTACTTTCAGGGTTTTGAAGTGTTTGAATAAAGAATTAGTATGAGCTTGATAGGCAGAATGTGCACAAATTCGGATGTCTTTTCTCTGTTGATGAAATAACAAATCAATTTCAGATGTATTACAGATACCCCATACAATATTACAGTAATTGATATTCGGTAGAAAAAAATAATCATATGATAGTGAAAAAACAAACAAACAGAAAACACACATTGTTATCCAAAATAACTTTCAACCTATAAAGAATGCAAGTCGCTTTTGAAAACGAGGTACTTTATTTTTTAAACGTGTGCTTTTTGTGAACGTTTTCATTCCAGCGTTTTCATTGTTGCGAAGTTAATACTGATAATCTCAAATATCAGACAGCGATTCATGTCACTTCACTGGCAAACATCAATGTTAGGAAAGTTTTCATAACCTGAATACAAATCAATAAGACTTCTCTCATCTCATCTCAACATAACAATATAATACTGTTCTCTATATAGCACTCAGCTAATAAGAATAAGGGGTGGGTGGGTTGGGGTTGTGTGTGGGGGGGGGAGGAGGGATCATGCTCTGTTTCACCATCTTCAGGTGACATTCTCCAGATTAATAATTTCGAAAGAGTAACAAATTCAACCTTGCTGTCCCTCCGATAGACCTGTCAAAGAACGTGCATCGCTCAATGACCTCCACGCCTATGTGAACGAGACTGATATTGATATATTCGTGTCCTAGATAGGTGTCCACGTTTATGTACATATTCATATGTTTTCATGTCCACCAGTGAGAAAATTGGGGAAATTGATAGGTTGGCTTGTAGTTGTTGTTGGTAGTGTGTTATTTTTCTCTTCAGTTTGCTCTGAAGGTTAACGAATTTGTTTTGTTACTTTAGAGTTATCGATCAGTTATTTAGAAAGTCACAAAACACTGCGTCGAAAGCTGACATGCTGGAGTGGTCGCGAAACGCCACCGCTTTTGAAATGCGTGGGCACAAATTTATTATCTGTGTAAAAAAATAAAAAAAATTAACTTCACACATACAGGCCTAATCATATACAACACAAACAAACACACACAATCACACCCCACCACACACACACACACACACACACACACCCACATTTTTAATTTTTTTAATGATATCCTTTATTTAAATTTCATTCGATATCAGGCCAATGTTAACGATGAAGTTATAATATGGACAAAGATAAGCAGCAGATAAGAACACACATACACACAAACAAACAAACACAAGCGCACATACACACACACACACACACACACACACACACACAATCAAGCAAACAAATCTTAGTACTTTCAGAGAAGCAAACATAAAAACTGATTTTCATTGCGTTTTGGCATAATGCCGTTATTGTCATATATTATTGACGTGAAATCGCAGCAATACCAGTATAAGGGCATATTGATATCATCGCATTATATACCCGTTGTAGATTCCACACAAATTGCAAAAAAAAAAAAAAGTTATATACTCCATACATATAAGATGACAAAATAGAGAAGTAACGCATTTTTAAGTCCAACCAATTAATACCAAATTTTGACGCATGCATAAATCTTTAGGGTAGACAGCCATGAAGAATGATGATAAAAACACGATGTTTGGGTCATAAATCATGCAAAAATCATTCTAAATGTACATGATACTCGAGAACATGTTTCATATCCCTTTCACTCAAATAGATACCAGTGAATGGATGGAGAAAGGCTAAATTGCGTGAACATAATATAAAAACACACACGCACATACACACACACATACACACACACACACATACACACACAGAGGCAAAGGTAATGATGCGTTTGTGCAATCAATAAATCTTTTGAGAGTCTTCAAAAAGGCAGAATTAGCTCCTGCGTTTGTGGGCTGCAGCAGCTTGTTAATTTATGATCTGTTATTTGGCGCCATGTGGGCGAGAGGCGGGGAAAATCATAAACAATTTGATTTGATGGTGCGGTCTACTTGAGCCCCAAACTGTGTCTTTTCATCGCAGCTTTGCATTAACGAGAGAGACATCTACATGGTTTTTTTAAGGGACGGAGAGAAAGCAGTCGCATATACAGAACCTGACGATGACTTTATGGGTGTAATTATCATGATAGCACGAAAATCACGATGGTCAATTTTTTTTTTCTTTCTACTCCGTTCTAATAATGGCACCACAACATTTGGCATCAATAAATGTATTTTTAAATGCGAGCAAAAGAAGAATAACAACACAATATCAATCCTCTGTGCTGTGATGGGGCTTCAGGTTTCTAAAGTTTTTCAGTTTTTTATGATGACGGTGTTTTGAAATAATGAGAAACCTCCTGATGAGAAGTAAAAGAGTATATAATTCTAAGAGGAATTCAAAGATTATTTGAAGAAAATATGTTTTGAAACGGCTGAGATATCCAAAACAAAGCGATCCTAATAAAACGTGGGACCCAACTTTTATTAGAGTTGTTTGTTTTACTGTGCTTTTGAATTAGGATCAGCCATTTCAAAACCGATTGTCATCAGATAAACTTTGAATTGTTTTAAATTGCATGCTGTTTAACATTTCATAAAGTGGTTTCTAAGTATCTCGCAAAAAGATAAAAGTTTAATTCTCACCTCAACCAATGTATTATCCCTTTAACCGTAATAACCGTGTAACAAACACAATAATAGAGACAAACACTATACGAGCATGGTGTGTAAATCGATTCTATTCAGTCAATTCGTAAATACGTGACACTTTGAATATTTCATAATTCCGTTGATATCAATAGCTAAAGTTTAAGTAGTATAACATGTAGACTTATTAACACAAGATGATAGCTAGAAACACTACACAACACCTTGATCATATAGTTATCCGACGTTCTAACAAGGAAACAAAAATAGAAAAGAAAGATTTCGAGTGAAAATACCAAATGCTTTTATTCTTCATATAGAGGGTTTTAATAGTCACATAGTGCTTGAAGTAATCTGCCACAAAATGACACCATGCAAAAAGGAACATGGAGCCAGTATCTAACAATGAAAATGTCTGCAAACAAGCACAAAAGAAAATAAATCATTTTTTCCCTTTTTTAACACACATATATTCTCGCAAAATGGGCACATGATAGTTTGCTCAATGCATACATACACACACGCACACACACACACACACACACACACACACACACACACACAAAAGAAATACATACATGCATGACATACCGTAATGCATTTGATATATAGAGAACGAATTCAACCTAATAAAGAAGGACGCTATAGTCTTGTACGAAGTCTGCTAGTGTGAGTGATGCTCCATCTGTCCATGTACCATAGAGTTTGTTGTCTGTTCACTTGCCCGAGCACGATGGCCCCGCCTCCATCTGCCGTGCTTAATCTTATAGTAGCGCTTTAATTAAAGGCAGTCAAGGCACAACATGTATGTACCTCTTTTTTGTTGTTGTAATTCTCCCATGACCAGCAGTTCGATTTCCCCTTATTTACGTCTTGACCTCAAAACAGCATGCCTGAGACTGTGCATTGATTGAGCAGATTGAAAAACAACAACAACGACAGCATTATTTGTTTTTTTTTTTTCAGATCGTTTGAAGCTGTTGGACAGATATATGGGAAACCGCTCTTAAATTTTTATATTGATAATTTCCATTAGATATCTCACTATTTATACCTGAATATGGAATTTAGACGTGGAATTGCTTTACTTGAACATGAAGTTTGTACTCTAGTCACCAAACTAATACACTTGCTTGGGCATAACTTCTAGCAAAATGAAAAACCACATTCAAAAATACGTTGTGCAGACACACACGCCTAAAAAAGCAGCTTGAACAGAATACTGACCTACAGCAATTGTATCTAGTGTGGCAAGCATAGCCCCATGTTGTTAAAATTAAATTTTGGACTTATCGTCCCTGAATGTCTTTGTTTAGCTTTTTGTTTGGTTTGTTAGTTTGTTTGAAAGGAATGCGTAGGATAATCTATCACGTGTTGTGCTCTCAACTACAATAAGTAAAATTACAAAATGCTTCATACTATTAATTATCATAGCAATGATTTTTTTTTCGTGAATTGCGCGACCTCCCAATTCGTTGAGATACTTTCATACGGCATACTATACATACGTACATTATATTACGCCGTTAAAATATATCATATTGCAATATCCAATACTGACAATGCATAACATTTTACTTGTTTGGATTACTATATGGAGCCTTGAAAGGGTCCGGCAGTTTTTCGTTTCATTTTATTTATTGTGTCTGCATGGTACAAATTAACAAATCACTTGAGAAAACATTCCAATTACCATGGCTAACTTTGTACATGATAAAAAAGGTTTAATTTTAAGTGATACCCTGGGGCTTTAAACATTGCCGAAAGAGCCTGTTGGGGTCCGTCGAAAATGACAACTGCAGAATGACAAAAGCAAGCCAGGAAATACCTAGGACGCGACGCACTAAATAGGAAAAGGAAGAAAAAAATGAAAAATGAAACAACAGGGAGGGGTCAGAGACCTGGAAACGTCCGTCTGAATGTAAGTCTATGATGCAGACTGTACACAGAAGCGATGAAAAATCGCTGGGAGTGTGCATGACAGAAAGAACATATGTTTTAAGAGTTTGAATACTATGTATGTATATATATTATTATTATTACTATTATTTATAGTGCGCTTTTCCCACAAGGCCCAAAGCGCTTACAATCAATTAAAAAAATGACGACAGTATAATTGGAAATATATATATATATATATATATATATATATATATATATATATATATATATATATATTATATTATATTATATATATATTCTATATATAAAACATACGTACATACATATACATACAATAATTATGTAAAATCACGCAGTATAACTTGTTTATGTTATAGCCATTGCTTCAAATTGCTTCAAAATAACATAACTCTCTGTTTTTCTTAGTTAGAAACATAATTTTTCTGCATGCATCCTCACCCGCATCGTAAACACAGCCACTGATATGATAAACGTGACTTTTGCACATTGTGTATAGTGATGGTACTGTTTCAAGATCTTCATACTTAGAGCTGGAGATGATATTCCAATCGTTTAAGGGACTCTCCTCACAAAAGCTTGCAACTGGAACTGATTACGGTGCTTTTACTCTCCGTTTTGGTTTTACAAGATAATTAGAAAATATGAAAGCATATAGGGACTATACACTTTGACACATTCTGTTTCGTTACATGATACCAGATATAAATGAACAGATGTGGTAATCATCATCTGTCGAGTACTAGCAATAGAAGTAGGTAGTTTAGCGAATCGAGCGGAGAGGAGATTCCTCCTTTAATGCTCTCTCAAATTGTTTGCCTATTTATTCCTGCGTGTCTTTCACTCATCCCTCATACCCCAGTCGGATCTCTCTGGTAGCGTGTATACCGCCAGCTGTTCTCCCCCTCCAATTCAAACCTGGCATTCCCTGGAATACCAGTCATCGAGGAAGATGTACGTTTGTCCTTACCTCGTCCTCGGAGTCGCTCAGCTGTTCGTCTTGAGCGTGCTGTTCTTCGTTGTGATGGCTGAAATGTGGCAGGGTAAGTAGCATCATTCATTCATTTTCATTTTCACTTTCCATTTCCACAAACCCTACATTTGTATTACTGTCAAAATAATCATGTAATGTAACACAGTATCATAAAGAATGCATCTTGTTTCATTGACTGAAAACGAAAATTAGGGCTGCTGAAAAGCAAACTATAAATGCTCTCCCCTCATGTACTTACGGTACATTACTACAGTACATTATAAAAGAAAAACAATTTACAAAATCAGTAAGCGTAAAGTTAATCAACCAGTGCAGAAATACACTTGTCATTATACCAGTGACAATGAGTGATAATATGACGCACACACACACACACACACACACACACACACACATTCACATGGGCGAAGAATGAAAGCAAACAACAAAAGAAAGTCACAGTGAAGAACAATGATGGAAAGAAAGCTAATTTTAGAATTAAGAGAGAAAGGGGGTAGACCGAATGCACGGCACGTCAGTATATTCTCGATGCAGGGCGAAAAAGGAACAATTCCGAGCATATAAGCTAGTCGTGGGATATATATAAATGAATGAAAAAAATCTTTTAAATTCATACAAAATGATTCAAAACTAGGAGAACCTTTTATATTTTATCAAGGGAATTCCATGATTTAGTGCCACTATCATGACTATGAATAAACTTTGATTTAGTGAAGAGAGTTCGAGTAAGGTGCAAACGTACGTTATATTCATCTGTACAATGGGTGGGGTATTTGTAAATGCTTTTTCAAAAACTAAATTAAGTGAATTATTATGTAAGCTATACAAAAAAAAAATTGGCCCAAGTGATGATAATGATACAAATACCTGACTTTCTACTCTAAAAAAAGATAATGCGTCAGTATAAGAACATTCCGAAGCTGTACATATTACACAAAGTGCCCTTTTTGTTAATGGAGCTAGAGTTGTAGCTCCATGTTAGTATGCATATAATGCTCTCTTTTCTTCTTTCTCTCTCGCTCTCTCTGTAGGAGTGTATGTGCGTGTGTGTATGTGTGTTTGTGTGTGTGTGTGTGTGTATGTGTGTGCCTGTCTGTGTAAGTTTGTGTGTGTGTGTTTTTACGAGACTCAATTCCGTAGTCTCCTCTCACCTCATAAAACCCAGTGTTCCGACGTGGAGGACCGAAACATGAGAATATTAATTTGATATAAGCCGCCCGTAGCGTTATATGAGACTGCGAAACATGGCGTGTAATATTGATGTGTGAAATATATTGTATTCTTTTTCTATCAGTCATTATTTGGTAGTCCTTGAGCACATTATTGATACGTGATATCTACAACGAATGTTACCATTGGTTACTGTGAGGAGTAAAGTGAGCAAGCACATACAATCGATCTTTCATCGTCTGAATCTCCAGATCACATACAGCAGTACTCTCGCATTCTTTCTCTTTTTTTTCTTTATTTCACGCTCAAACGCGCGCACACACACACATACACATTCTCTCTTTCTATCCCTTCCAAAGTATATACAGGAGGAAAGAGAAACGTGATGCCATTATCTGCATGCACGTTAACAATATAAATCTTCACTAGATTAAAAGAAAGAAAACTATGATAAAATTGTTATGATAAATATGTTCCCGTCTGGTTTTTTTTTTTGTGTGTGTGTGTGTCTTCTTTTCAATTTTTGATCATACACCTCTAATCATTTCTCTGTGAAAGCTTCTACTACAGGAAAAAAATTGACGAAATTCTAGAGTGAAGTATAGCTCATATCAATTCAATTCCGAACGGTTCAAGAAGTTTGAAGGGAAACTCGATCTTGTGTTTCAATCTTGTTTCGATAATACCCCCTGAAAGCAAAAATGTAGAAGTTTGACTATAGAATCAGTCGGACACGCACACACACACACATGCATTATCAATGCGTGTATGTGTGTGTGTGTGTGTGTGTGTGTGCGTGTGTGTGTGTGTGTGTGTGTGTGATATTTAACAGATGAAAAATGATCTGCCACTTCTCTTCTAAAAATGTTTAAGCGATTATGTCATCCTTTCACACATCAATTTTCTTTCCCGTTGTCACATAGGAAAAATATTTTTTTTGGCCAAAAATTGATAAGCTTGGACCCTCTGTTAAAATGTTCCTATTGTTTAAAAAAGATAACTGTAGAATATATTGATGCGATATATATATATATATATATATATATATATATATATATATATATAAAGTGGAAGAATTCATCCATAAGGATTTATGTCCAAGTCAATCACAGAAAGTAATCAGCAATCGGTCTATTATACGTCATTTACATTTGGAATGGGAACAAACTCTATCGCTAAAACTAAAGTTAAAAAAAGATCTTATTCTTATTCATTCTTGAGGAAATTTTCACCTTTTATTCTAGTTCACCGGCGTCGATTTGAATTAATTCTAATAAAGACTATGGCATATAATCCTGCAAGCCCCCTTTTCCATCCCCCAACCACCACCCCCGCGGAAATTGATCAAACTATACAGGTGTTGTCACTCAGAAATGGCAAGATTCGGTTTTTTTAAAGGTCAAAGGAATCCTCTTCGCTGTATACAACAATTTCATAAAGATGGGAACCATATCGTGGCGGAAAGGTTGTTTCGGAGATGATCAGTGACAAATAAAAAAAAATTACTTGCAAAGAGTACAAAAAACGGACTGCTGGGAAGAAAAATCAAGACTGTTCTAATTTCGTCCTGTTGCAGTCGGAGATCAATACTAACTATATTTTCGTGATTGATGTTTGGGCCTTAGATTTCTCACTGGTTCGTAAAAAACAACAACAACAACATGAGAATACGAATCAACTCTTTTGATAGTCTTTTTTTTTCCCGCGTAAACACAGATTGTTTTTTTTTTCGAGTAACCGATATTACAGTACTTACTTTTTATCTCACACACACACACACACACACACACACACACACGCACACTTACATCTTTTCACAAACAATTTGAGGATACCAATATTAAGTGGTCTTTGTGGGGGAATTTTCTAGTATTGATATGATTGCTATAGTTCCACAAAACGTCGTCACGTGAGATGTGCAGTACAAACAGTTAGATGGCTTTTTAAAGCAACCTTTAAAAAAAAGAAATATTAGGGATTATTATTACTATTTTTTTTTCTTCGCCTCATGAGCTTCAGCTGGAATGTTGCATCATCTGATACGCAGATTTCCGACGAAAATTTTCCGGAGATGTTTGCGGCTGTTCAATATTCAGCTACGTTCCTTGATGCAAGCATGGCAAAACTATACATTTCTGTCGCGCTATAACATGTGAATACTATCACTTTGAACAACTCCTTTTATTTGAATATTCATTCCTCCTGTACAACCACCACCAGGTCCACTTGCACACGTCAAACGTCATCATTCTCAGGTTTGGATCCGAGGCCAGTTTGGTCCCTTAAAACTCGTTGCAGATGTCTGGGACTTTCGGGCTGCTTTCTCCACGTCGTTAGATTAATCGCGCGCATTAGCGGGTCACGAGGTCACGCCCTCGACATTGATCCGGGCTCCTGACTTTGCTATTTCTGCCAAATGTGTAGCTTCTGGCATCATGCTCCTTCCGGTTTTTTGTTTTGTCCCTTTTTCTCCTCCTTCTCTTCCTTAACTCAACTATACAAAAGCGACAACGACAACCCATGTTCTCCCGTTCACGATCGCGGCCGACGAGTGGGTAACGACAGCCAAATCAGTTATCGACATGTCATTGACAGCCTTTTCAAATTTTGTCATGGAATCGCTGGTAAAGCGCTCTTCGTGAGTGGCAGGAGGAACAGAAAACCAACGTGGACAATAATGCGAGAGCTTTCTAATCCCCTTTATGTGAGGGAAAGCGTTATCTAAAACAATTTGCATTATCGTCATTCTCCAGATAAAAACAGAAAACAAAACATGAAAATAAAACAAAACAAAACAAACAATTATGACCTTTATGTATACAATATTAAAAAAAATAGAGAGTTCCGGAAAATGTCGTTTTTTCTCGCATAATAAAAGAGGAATCAAAATGACTTGCTGGATACCTCGTTAAGAAAGCATGGGGGAATGATTACCCTGTACATGTGTCACTAACAACTCAAAGAAATGTGTATTTTATTTATTTATTTTCATTTTTATTTTTATGACACTCTTTCAATATTTCCTTTATTTTTGTATTCTACATTGACGTCACGAACTCTTGTAATATGCTCATCTAGCGATTGCGTGCACAAAAACTTGAATCAAAAAAATCAAATCTGTAAAAGGTATTTTCAGATTTTTCTAAAACGTCGGATGTGTTCTAATACCCATTATGTACGCAGTTAGGCAATCCACACGCATTAGGGAAACTTCCCCTGTAAGTCCTCTTCTCATATCTCCCTATAGTTCCTTGCGCCACCCCCCCCCCAAAAAAAAAAACCCAACCAACCAAACTAACAAACAAACAAACAAAAATGAAAGGTGTTATCATGTCAGAAAGGAGCAAACATCGTGGGCTGAAAAGAAAATGATTGTGATTATATTTTTTTAGGCCAAATGACTTGTTCGCTTGACTGCATGTAAACTTCAGGACAGGTACTAAAAACAAAACAAAACTGCAGGTTAAATGATTTTTTATTCGATTCAAGTAATTAAAACTGAATTTGAATATATTATAATGAGCAAGTATACTGACATACATTTCATGTGTTTAATTACTTATGCTTCTCCTTCATTCATTTGCCATCTGCCGGGTCGTCACTAAAGCGGTCTTCCTCTTTCCCGGAGTTGCCGATAACAGGCAAAAAAAAAAAAAAAAAAAAAAAAAAAAAAAAAAAAAAAAAAAACGTGAACTATCACGGTAAAACGAATTACTAAAATTATTCTTACAAATTAAAAAAAAATAATAATAACGCCGAGTCCATATAGATAATGATTGACGTGAGGATTGCGGAATTCCCCCTACTTTATAATTTCTCCTCGATAAAGTTTGTAAAAGTTTGCTCACAAAAGGAGTTAACTCCATTCTTTTTCATTTGAGACGAAGCTGTTAAAACATATGAAGAAGTCATAATAAAGAAGAAAAAGAAGAAAACATTGAATTTTCAATGGTAACTCCCGTTGAGGACGAGTCCCGAGTATACTCGGGCAAGCGTCTATGGGAAATGCGTGTTGTTGCAAAATCAAACCGTCCTGAACGGGTAAAGAATACGTATTTCAAGTAGGGATCAGTGGAAATGTTTTATTTCCCTCTATCTAAAAATGGACTTACTTTAGATGTTTAAAAATGTTAACCCCCACCCATTTTGGCTTGTTTCTTTTGAATAAGAAAGGACATTTGGAAAATTTAGTACATCTGTCACGTTCCTCTTGACTTCAGTCGAGATGCATGCATGACGGACTATCAAGTTTTGTTAAAGTGACTAAAGCAAACGGAGAAAGAGAAAGAGAGACAGTGGTAATTTACCCCGCCGTAAAAGACAACCTTCGGGTTAATGCTGTTTGTATTGTCACGTTCAAGTAGAATGAATTCACCAGACGTCCTTCTTGTCCTTGGGTCATTATAGCGACATTTGTGGTCTGGCTGGTATTGGTATATTTCACAGGGAAACACCGAAGAAGAGCTTTTGCCGTATTCGTCCACTTTCGATTAGCCTTCAGAGTAACAAGTTTCTGGCGTTTTTATACATTTTGCGAGCACGTTGCAGAGAAGCAAATGGATGATGTTAAACGTGTTTCCTTTATACGAGAAGAAGAAGAAGGGAGGAAAAACCGGGAATGATTACGGCCAACAGAAAAATATTTTGGTGAACAATTTGATCATGACATTGAAATAACGGATGGCAGTCTGTCACGGGTGGAAAAGCCATAGCCCATTAGTCGGCTTGTCGGTCAGAGAAAGATCGTTAAAGGGATAGGTGCCTCCATGTAGATATATGTAGTTGGTTTCAAGGGCGTACCGAAGGGGGGGGGGTGTTTTGGGTGTTCAAACACCCCCCTTTGCCAAAAGGGGGTGTTTAAGGTGTTCAAACACCCCCCTTGGGCAAGAGGGAGGTGTTTGAGCTATTCAACACCCCTCTTCAGCAATGCTTAGATGTTGACAAATGAAACAAAAGCTGTCTTTACCGCTTTTATTTCCGTTTTGAATTCCGCCTTTCCTTTCTTTTGCGTTCATTTTCTCTCTCTCTCTCTCTCTCTTCCTTGTTTTAATGTTTGTGTGGATGATGATACATTATGGAGTTACATAATATCATACGCACAAAAGAACTCGTGTACAGTACGTGTTAATACTACGTTACTGCACCGCGCGCGAAGCTGACGCGCAAACAGAAAACCAAATCAAACAAGATAAAAACAGAACATGAATTCCATGAATTCCATGAATTCCATGTTTTATAACGCTGAAAATTAAAAATTTTCGGCTCGCTCGCTGCGCCCGCTCGCCAAAATTTATCAAAAAAAAAAATAAGAAGAACAAAACGTAATGATGACGTGGAAATATAAAAATTTCGGGTCACTCACTCGTAGTAATTCAGAGTATTTTTCCAAGTCCTTAGTTTGTTGGCATAAATCGTTATCTATGAAGCCGTCACTATCCCATCTTGATCAGAATTGTAAGATTTAATAACCAAAAAATGACAAGAATTCCATGTTTGGTAAGGTGAAATACACAATTGTCGGCTCGCTCGCTGCGCTCGCTCGCCAAAATTTATCAAAATTTATCAGATTTCATATCACCCTCAAAAAAAAAAAAAAAACTTTTAAGTGCTCGAAAAAGCATATCAAGTGGACTTTTTTAAAGTCCCTACCGGGATGGGATTGGGGTTGAACACTGTTGGTATAAATCGTTATCTATAAGACCGTCACTATATCTTGATTAGAATTGTCATTCGAAGATTTAATAACCAAGAATGACAAGAATTCCATGTTTTGTAAGCTGAAATACAAAAATTTTCGGCTCGCTGCACTCGCTCGCCAAAATTCTTCAATATCTATTACATTTAAAACACCCTCAAAAGACCCCTTCTATAAGTGCTTGAAAAAGCATATCATGTGGACTTTTTTAAAGTCCCTACCGGGATGGGGTTGGACACTGTTGGTACAAATCGTTATCTATAAGGCCGTCACTATGATTAGAATTGTAATTCGAAGATTTAATAACCAAAAATGACAAGAATTCCATGTTATGTATAAAGCTGAAATATAAAAATTTTCGGCTCGCAACTGCCAGCAGTTGCACCCGGTGCGCTCCCTCCCCTTAATTTCTAAAGCGAAAAAATATAGCTGCCAACGGCAGTTTGGGGACTTAAAATGTCAAAATTTTCAAGCTCGCTCGCTTCGCTCGCTCGCATTTAATCGTTATGCCATTCTCCTGATGTTACTGCCAGCAACTGCCAGCAGTTGCACCCACTGCAACCCCCTTAATTTCCAAAGCAAATATATATATATATATATATATATATATATATACATATATTATTATACATAGCTACAAACGGCAGTTTGGGGACTGTAAAATGTCAAAATTTTCAAGCTCGCTGGTCATACCTCCCCCAATCATGAACATAAACCGACACCCTTGACTACCAGTGGCGGATCCAGGGGGCGCACCGGGCGCCCCCTCCCTCCAATGCGAAAAAAATATATACATGTAGCTACAAACGACAGTTTTTTGGACGGTAAAATGTCAAAATTTTCAAGCTCGCTCGTATGGCAAGCCATATTACTTTTAAAAAAGATTTTCTGATATCACGAATTCCCTTTCGTGATATCAAAAATTCGAATTTCTGATATCACAAATTCAATTTTTGATATCACAAATACCCATTGGTTTATCACGTAAAACCATTTTTTGATATCACGAAATCGAGTTACTGATATCACAAATTCAATTCGTGATATCACGAATTCAATTCGAGATATCACGAATTCACATTCTTGATATCAAGAAATACATTTTGTGATATCACTAATTCCAATTTGTGATATCATTAATTTACATGGAATTTCAGCACATATCTTTCGCAAAGAAATAATCTGATTTCGAGCATTAGTTTTGCGCTAAAATTCAACCGTAAATTCTAGCGTTAGTTGAGGGCAGAAATACACAGGGAATTCGAGCTTTAGTTCAGTGCAGAAAACCAACTTGAATTTGAGCGTTAGTTGAGCGCAGAAATACACACGGAATTCGAGCATTAGTTTTGCGCTGAAATTCAACTGTGAATTCGAGCGTTAGTTGAGCGCAGAAATACACAGGGAATTCGAGCATTAGTTTTGCGCTGAAATTCAGCTGTGAATTCGAGCGTTAGTTGAGCGCAGAAACACACAGCGAATTCGAGCATTAGTTTTGCGCTGAAATCCAACTGTGAATTCGAGCGTTAGTTGAGCGCAGAAATACACAAGGAATTCGAGCATTAGTTTTGCGCTGAAATCCAACTGTGAATTCGAGCGTTAGTTGAGCGCAGAAATACACAAGGAATTCGAGCATTAGTTTTGCGCTGAAATTCAACTGTGAATTCGAGCGTTAGTTGAGCGCAGAAATACACTGTGAATTCGAGCATTAGTTTAGCGCAGATATTCCTATGGAATTTCAGGTGTTATCTTTACATAGTATATAACGATAGTTACAAAAAACCCTAAATGAAGAGTTTTGGCAACTCGTCTTCATTTAAAGTGATTAGGAATTGGTTTTAAAAGAATCGATGAAAATAAATCGTTCAGCAACATATCTAAAATGCCATTATTGATATGTTGTCAATTATTTCAAAGTCATTATTATATTCTTATTTTTCTCCATTTCTCGCCACTGATTTGGCAGAGACTGGTTGACTTACAACTTCTGTTTGCGTTTCTCTTTACTCTGTCATGTGAAAGATACTCTCTCCCGACCTCCCCCTGTTACTCCTCCGAGTTAATAAGAGAGATTTCTCATTACGCAGATTAACAAAATTGAAGTCCTTCGTACCACTGCTTTTTTCTTACTACAAATTCTAACTGTTTGTTTGCCATGCATACTGCTGCATAAAATCCTCATAAGATCTGGATATCTTCACTCTTCTTGATCTGGTCTGAAGACTTTTGGGCTTGTGCATTCCAGTTTTGTTCTCCCCGGTTTTGGTTCTTGAATAAACTTGCCTATATAATTACACTTTAAATTATTTTACAAAATCATAAACATATTGGGGCAGGCAAACTGTACACCCAACACTATTGGTCTTAATGGATACACCCCTTTGTTCTGGAGGACTGATTTTGAGGAGTGAGAAAATGTCTTTAGGAGAAACACGTTGCTTTATGTGACCACCAGCCGACACCAGTGGTGGACATTTGACAAGTTTACGACTCCCTCTCGCACCCTGCATGACTCACAGTCTCTCTATCTTATTCTCCGCTGCTGACATACACAGACCAGAGGGGTGATTGCCCTCGGTCGGTCCTCCGCAATACAAACACATGGTATGCTTTTATAACACACATACACATACAACCACACATAATTATCATCGATTTGGTGGAAGAGTCTTACCGTATATAAAGGGGATTACCACATGAAAAATGGGGGGGGGGGATGTATAATGATTAACAATAATGTAGTAATAGATGACAATTTGAGGACCAAAACGATGAATTAAATGTAGGCCCTAAGTGAACATAGTATCATTGAATTCATGATAAGATGTTGCAAAACAATAATTGATTTGTATCAATAATTCAGCGGAATATACCTTGCATGATGATCATTTAGGGAATGATGGATGTGTAAATCTCTCATATATAGTTTGTATTTTGAACATTGTTCTAAAAAAAAAGTTAGCAGTATAATATACCTTCCATCTGAATATCAGCTCAAAAGTAATGTTCCAATTCCCTGTGTATTCTGCGCTAAAAAAGAAGAAAAAAAAACGCTCGAATTCACAGTTGAATTCCAGGGCAAAACTAACTATCGAATTCCCGTTGTATTTCTGCGCTAAACGAATGCTCGAATTCACAGCGATTTTCTGCACTGAACTGACGCTCGAACTCCCTGTGTATTTCAGCGCTCAACTAACGCTCGAATTAACAGGTGAATTTCAGCGCAAAACTAACGCTCGAATTCACTTTGTATATCTGCGCTAAACTAATGCTCGAATTCACAGCGATTTTCTGCACTGAACTAACGCTCGAAATCCCTGTGTATTTCTGCGCTCAACTAACGCTCGAATTCACAGTTGAATTTCAGCGCAAAACTAACGCTCGAATTCACTTTGTATTTCTGCGCTCAACTAACGCTCGAATTCACAGGGATTTACTGCACTGAACTAACGCTCGAAATCCCTGTGTATTTTTGCGCTCAACTAACGCTCGAATTCACAGTTGAATTTCAACGCAAAACTAACGCTCGAATTCACTTTGTATTTCTGCGCTCAACTAACGCTCGAATTCACAGTTGATTTTCAGCGCAAAACTAACGCTCGAATTCACTTTGTATTTCTGCGCTCAACTAACGCTCGAATTCACAGGGATTTACTGCACTGATCTAACGCTCGAATTCCCCATGTATTTCTGCGCTCAACTAACGCTCGAATTCACAGGTGAATTTCAGCGCAAAACAAACGCTCGAATTCCCTGTGAATTACTGATATCACAAATTCGATTTTGTGATATCAATGATTCAATTCGTGATATCACAAAATAGAATTTGTGATATCAGAAATTCGCATTTGTGATATCACAAATAAGAATTGTTGATATCACAAATTCAAATTAGTGATATCACAAATTTATTTCGTGATATCACAAATTCGAATTTGTGATATCAAAAAATAATTTTGTGATATCACGAATCACCATTGGTTTTTCACGTGAAACCTATTTTTGATATCAAGAATTCGAATTTCTGATATCACAAATTCATTTAGTGATATCTCAAATTGAATTTTAGATATCACTAATTCGAATTTCTGATATCACAAATTGAATTTGTGATATCAAGAATGGATTTTGTGATATCACAAATTCGATTTCTTGATATCACAAATTAAGTTCATGTGCTACACTTACGGGAATTTGTGATATCACAAATTTGATTCTTGATATCATAAATTGAATTCTTGATATCAAAAATTTGATTTTATGATATCACAAAATGGAATTTGTGATATCAGAAATAAACTTTAAATGTAAAAAAGGCTTGCCATACGCTCGCTTCCCTCGCTCGCATTTAACCGTTATATTCCATTCTCCTGATGTTACTGCCAGTAATTGCCAGCAGTTGCGCCCGGTGCGCCCCCTCCCCCCCCCCCCCCCCCGAATTTCCAAAGCGAAAAAATATAGCTACAAACGGCAGTTTGGGGACTGTAAAATGTCAAAATTTTCAAGCTCGCTCGCTTCGCTCGCTCGCATTTAATCGTTATGCAATTCTCCTGATGTTGCTGTCAGTAATTGCCAGCAGTTGCGCCCGGTGCGCCCCTCCCCTTAATTTCCAAAGCGAAAAAATATAGCTACAAACGGCAGTTTTGGGACTGTAAAATGTCAAAACTTTCAAGCTCGCTTGCTTCGCTCGCTCGCATTTAATGGTTATGCAATTCTCCTGATGTTGCTGTCAGTAATTGCCAGCAGTTGCGCCCGGTGCGCCCCCTCCCATTAATTTCTAAAGCGAAAAAATATAGCTACAAACGGCAGTTTGAGGACTGTAAAATGTCAAAATTTTCAAGCTCGCTCGCTTCGTTCGCTCGCATTTAATTGTTATGCAATTCTCCTGATGTTGCTGTCAGCAATTGCCAGCAGTTGCGGCCGGTGCGCCCCTTCCCCTTAATTTCTAAAGCGAAAAAATATAGCTACAAACGGCAGTTTGGGGACTGTAAAATGTCAAAATTTTCAAGCTCGCTCGCTTCGCTCGCTCGCATTTTATCGTCATGCAATTCTCCTGATGTTACTGCCAGCAACTGCCAGCAGTTGCACCCGGTGCAACCCCCTTAATTTCCAAAGCAAATATATATATATATATATATATCATTATTATACATAGCTACAAACGGCAGTTTGGGGACTGTAAAATGTCAAAATTTTCAAGCTCGCTCGCTCCGCTCGCTCGTATTTAATTGTATAATTATGCAATTCTGATGTTGCTTCCGGCCATGAGGTGCGCCCCCCCCCCCCAAATGTCTTGACCCACGGTACGCCACTGAACACCCCCCTCTAAAAAATCCTGGGTACGCCTATGACATTTTCTTTGCTGATTTCTGTTTGTTTGTTTGTTTGTTTTTTGTTATAACAAGGTGTAATAACTGCGACTCACAGAATCAAAACATACACCGGGGTCAGACAATTAAAGAGACAATCAGCAAAAAATCAGCATCGAAACTGCTGAAGCTTTTCAAAATTTTCGTCTTGGTCACATGACTGTGACGTCATAAAAGGATGAGCTCCATTTCCCGTCTCATATACGAAGTGTCTCTTGATTGAGTTTCTCCATGGAATGTATCTAGTTTCCTTTCTTCAACGTTTTTCAAGGAATCTCTGCGTAACATCCTCTCAAGAATACACGGTGACCATTATCCTTTTCACAAGTTCTTATAACGATATTCTGCTCTTATATCTCATTTCAATGTGCCTGATACAAAACAAGGTATTGAAAAGAAGTGATTTTGAAGCTACAACATAGCTAAATAAGCAAAATACAAAACACAACAGAACGACTCATATCTATCTTAAAGTCTTTCCCAAAGAGTAGTGATAGCTGCATTCATGAGTCATTAAAATATCATCTTGCGATTAAATTCTTACTTACATCGAAATCAGTGAATATCTTCTTCCCCAGAGACACTGTGACTGCCTGACTGGTGACCCTGTTTACACCGGAATGATATAATGCTGGCCCGAATCTGGGCGGCCTATGCATGCATAGCAAAAACGTGGAATCCGGACAAACCGGCCTTAATTCGTATAATTATGACGAAGTTTGACGTCCTCACATAGCACAGCAATCTCGGTTTGTCTGATTCCATTTACGAAATAAGTTTTGTTTTGTACTTCCCGTTGTTTTAAACTCTTGAATCGATATGAAAAAAAAATCGATAAAAAAATACCTATTCATTTTCATTCATTTATTTTTCATTTCCAACAAAAACATATAAATATATTACAAAAATTGAATACAGTGCATAAATTTCATCATACAAAGTAAAGGATAAATTTACAGAAAACTTGTAGGTATAGGAAAATGTTGGAAATGGGGAGGAATGCTAAAAAGCTGAGCTTGTAGGCTGCATTCCCCCCACACGTAATACAAGAAATTATATGATCGATAGACTGATAAGCATTGAAAATGGATGAAACAAAGAAACTAAGACAAAAAGACCTATAACCTAACTTATCCGAAACAAAAACCCTGAACAAATCCCTACACTACACTAAGTCGCTGTCATGCCGGAAAAGAGAGGAGAGAAACAAAATAGTATGTGTGTGTGTGTGTGTGTGTGTGTGTGTGTGAGTGTGTGTGTGTGTATGAGAGAGAGGGGGGGAGAAAGCAGCTTAATGCGTGGTGTGAAGATAAGAGACAAAAAAAAAATAGAAGGACACGAGAGGTAGTGGATGGATGGAGCCGCTTAGCTGTAATTCCAATAGAATATAAGGTTGGATTTTACACTTCTTTGCAACCAATAAAGAATCAACAATTCTTATAACTGTTCAAAATATTTTTCTTCAGATTACTCTTAAAGGAACTTAAACTTGGAGATGTCCTCAAACTGTTAGAAAGGTTGTTCCAATATTTAGGTCCAGCAAATGTAAATATAGAATGTGTAAACATTGTTCTAGTTAAAGGCAGATGGAATTCATCTGAGTGACGAGTTGGATATTTATGGAACGAGCGGTTTCTCGCAAACATGCTTGTGAAGACAGACGGCAACAAATTATTAGAAAGTTTATACATAAATTGGCCAAGACAATAATAATAAATATCAGTTATCTTTAAAATTTTGTTTTCAGAAAATAAAACATCGGTGTGGGCTCTCCAAGAAACATGACAAATTATTCGAAGAGCTTTTTTCTGGAGACGGGACAGTCTGTCGAGATATGATGGATGTGTGTTCCCCCAAGCTATGATGCCATAATTCAAATAAGGTAAAATCAAAGCTGAATATAACATTAAAAGGGTGGGAATAGAAAAATAATATTTAACTCTATTAATAACACCAATATTTCGAGATATTGTGTGACAAATACTATCAATATGTGACTTCCATGAAAGTTTATTGTCAATAACCAAACCTAAAAACTTCATTGATGCAACTTCATCTATAACTATATCATCTATTTTTTATATTATTAGGAAGATTATTTAAAGTATTACTAAATTATATACATTTAGTTTTAAGAAGATTTATAGACAACTTATTTGACCTTATCCAACATAACAATCTCTTTAATTCAGAATTTAACAAATCCACCAAAATATGAGGATCTGAATGAGAAAGAAAAACATTAGAGTCATCAGCAAAAAGTACAAAAGATAAAATATTAGAAGCATTTATTATATCATTTATATACAAAATGAATAAAAGAGGTCCCAGTAAACTACCCTGAGGTACACCACAGGTGACAGATTGGTTGCAGGAGTTTTGACCAGATAGAAAAACATACTGTTTACGATCAGAGAGGTAACTCCTGAACCACTCCAAGGCCTTGCCACGTATACCATAGTGACATAATTTATGAAGTAATATTTTATGATCAATGGTATCGAAGGCCTTGGAGAGGTCCAGGAAGACACCCACTGTGTGATGAGCCCTATCTACTGCTTTGGCTACTTTTTCAATAGAGGAGAGAATTGCTTGAGAAGTGCTATGTCCTTTGCGGAAACCAAATTGTGAATCAGAAATGATATCATAAAAATCAAGAAATTTAAGGAGTCTAGAATAAACAACTTTTTCTAACAGTTTTGAAAACGATGACAACAATGAAATTGGTCTATAATTACTAATATCTTCCTTATTACCTTTCTTATAAATTGGGATTACTTTAGCAATTTTCATTCGTAGCGGAACAACACCACTGCTTAATGACAAATTAAAAATGTAAGTTAAAGGTTCAACAATATTCTCAGCTATATTTTTCAAAATAACGTTATCAATACAATCAGGTCCCGAGCTTCTTTTACTTTCCAAACTCATAATGATATCTTTTACTTCATAACTAATAATCGGATCAAAAAAGAATGAATTTGAGTTGGGTAATTTAAGAAATTCATAGAAATTTTTTTGACAAGCAGGAGTTTTATTAGCAAGATCATGTCCAATCTGCGAAAAGTAAAGGTTAAATGCATCTGCAATCATCACAGGGTCTGTTATTTCCTTGTCACCAGAAACAACTCTTGTAACACAAAACTTATCATTTTCTTTATTTATAGCACTGTTTATTATTTTCCAAGTTTTACTCATGTCATGCTTACAAAAGGATATCTGATCCGCGTAATACTTCTTTTTTTCATAACGCAATATTCTTGTAAGAGTGTTTTTATACATAATATATTTACGATGAGATTGTTCAGTACGTTTAATTTTGTCTGCATAATACAAATTGTTTTTCCGGTTTATAGATCGTAGAAGAGATTTTGTTATCCATGGTGATCTAGGATACTTTTTGTAATCACGTTTAACTTCTACCAAAGGAACATATTTCTCTAAATGAGAATTCAAAATATTCATAAAAACATCAAATGATAAATCCGTATCATGAGTGCTATATACTTCTCTCCAAGTTTCTTCATTCAGACTATTCTTCAAATTCTGTAAATTATCCGGTGTGACTTTTCTAAATACTTCTCTAGTGGGACTAATTGGTTTCGTGGTGACTGGGATGGATGTGAAAATTGGAAAGTGGTCTGATATATCTGCTAAAATGATATTCGATTTAGGAGTAGGCGTAATATTACAAAATATATTATCAATAAGTGAAGCTGTATTATCTGTCACTCGGGTGGGTTTAGTAATAAGTGGTAAAAAAGAAGCTGAAAACATACTATCGAGTAAATTCTGAGAGGCATTTACTGTGTGGCATTTCAATATATCTATATTGAAATCGCCCATAACAAAGCATTTTTTATTAACAAAAATTGGGTTATGGATGAGATCCTGTAAGGCTTCTAGAAATAATATATATTAGTAATCACCTTAATTCTTGATATTGATTTGGTAAAAGTTTGGGTTGGACTGTTTGTAACTAAGAAATGTAAAAACTTTGATAGGAATGTCTATTTGTAGCATGTAATGTTTGCAGTGTGCATGTGAGTATGTCTGTGTATTTTGAAGAAGAGGTCTCACTTGGAAGTGAGCTCCCTAAAGATTGAACTCATGGGTCATGTTGTAGACGCTCACCATTGACTCACTATTGACGACGGTGAGTTAGCTCAGTCGGTAGCGCGTCTGCCTCACGATCCAAAGGTTCGATTCCCGAGTCGTGCTGAGAAATGCTTTATGTAATCATACCGTCCCCTCTATAGTTAGAGGCAAAACACCCTGTCCCTCGAATAGGACATAAAATGGAGCGCGAGTCACGACTCATGTATGTAAAAGATCCCGCTTCATTATTCATTGCAAAAGAGCAGGGTGTTTAACCCTATGTGCCGGTGAAGTGGTCCGGCCTAATATCCACCTGGACCCCATGGAAGACCAGCTATTACAGCTGAATATAGGATATCCAGCCATCTTCTCAGATGGAAATGAAAAACAAACAAACAAAGGGAAAGTTATCAACATGCTGCTATAGTGGGGAAAACAGATAAAATAAACTTACGTATGCAAGGGTAGTCTCCTGGAAAATACAAAAAAATCTATTCCCAACAATACCATTTACTCGCGTTGAGAGATGGATTCACCAGCTGATACATCTTAATTTTGCCACATGCCACTATCCTATATGATAAATACATCTGGAGATGAAATCAGGGTCTTCTGAAAGGGCTTGCAAACTGGACCTTGTTCGTTACAGTGAACGATAAACGATGCAAAATCCAGACACACTGTAACTTGGTATTCTAGTGGTATCTACTCTTCAAGTCTTGTCATTCTTATGACCAGAAGAAAATATCGAAAAGAATCGTCCACAGATAATCATTTTTTGTCGTTTAAATCGCTAGAATCAATTCCACTTCTGTGGATTAACCGTTTGGAGTAATACTATGTGTTAAACCTCATTTTCTCCCTTGGCTTTTAGTATTTGAAAACTCGATAGCACCTGTCCTCGATCGGAGGGTTGATGAGACTCTGAGGAGATAGGGATTATGATTTTCCATCTCTTTTGTCAAGGATCTGCTATTTAATTTGTACATTACTGTAAGGGCAAAAGAATCTCATGTGAATAAATATTTTGAGTTGCATTGTCAGTATCTCTAGCAATTGCTGTTCAAGTCTTTTTTCCCTAGGTCTAGTGAAACTGTCATTGGTAAGTATAGATAAAACCACAGACAATTTCTATTCCAAGGTCCGTGGTTCGAGACCCCCTGACAGCAGGCGGCCGTGCACCTTTCAAGGCGAGGCGCTCTCCTCATCGCCTATTGTCCTTCGAAGGGGAATTCAAAAAGCCGTTGGTCTTGTGGTTGCTAGCTGTTGATAAAGACAAACATTCACATGACAAATCAAATATGAATTTAATTCATAATCCTTTCCGTTAAAGCATATCAGGTAGAAGAAGTCAGGTTTCCTGTCAGTGAAAGCCCGCATGATTGTACACGGTAATATAGGCCTATTTTCCCATTTAGATGACCGAAAAGTTCCTCCAGATTCGCAACAAAACCAGTGGTTTCAAGACTCATTCTTCGTATATCCACTGTAAGGGACTGGAAACAATTACTTTCCCTTAATTGTAAGCAGTCATTCTTTGGAAACATTAAGGTCAAAGCTAGGAAGACATCGTTAAGCTGTTACATACGCTGTGCGCTTCTCATATCACCAAGTTAGGGTGGATGTGTCTGCAGATGATACTTTGTTGACCAAACCGTTCAGATTCAGATTCAGATTTAAGATAACACTAACTTCGATTACCATCTCCATACATCTTAAAACCGAAGTCTTAAACGACTGCATCATGATTGTTTGCTTTCAACACGATTACCTTTATCTAGATCACTCAAATTGTGGCTACCAGCGAGTCCCACTCAAACCCGAGGCCCTGATTGTCGGGGGAGAGCTGGCCCAGGACGGCGAGTACCCATGGATCGCTTCTCTCCAAGAGTTTGACCACCACATCTGCGGCGCCACACTCATCGCGCCTAACTTACTGCTGACGGCAGCGCACTGCATGTAAGTTCGCCTGTCCATGCACGAACGCTCTGCACGTCCGTCCGCACATGGTTAAAATGCCACTTGATTTTTCGAGACCACTTTAGTAAAATTGAGAAGAGTTTATTGTAAAAGCATGTGATGTTACTCAATCCTCTCTTTGCCAGGTGTCAAGAACTGTGGACAGTGGTTACAATAGGCTTACTATGGAGTTTTCTGTGCTAATCGGCGGCACTCCAAGCACACAAAAGGTTGATAAATTCTGTTTTCAGTCGATGTTCACATGGGATAAGTAGCCTTTAAGGCCAATGTTCACAAGAGATAAGTATCCTTTAAGGCCAATTAATCGTCCTATGAATCTTCGTAAGGAACATTTTTTTTTTTCTTTTTGCGCGGAGTGAAATGTGGTGAACATGTTCACTTTTATCCCAAATCTCTGTTTGTTTGGGTTTTTTTAACGTCTGTTGTCATGGATGATTTCTTATGTTTCTTCAGTACTGTTGGGTGATCCCTATAGTTTTTGATCCATAACTCTACTCAATCGGTATAGTAAAATTTCAGGAGTATGGTGACATGGTACTAAGGGCTCTTGACTCTTGGAACGGAAATCATTACTTTGTTACCCAAAATGTCACATATTTTGACCCAGTTGCTAAAAAAAAAAAAAAAATGTGTGGGCCCTACCAATGATGTGGTAATAATAACACTGTGATAATAGTGAATAGGCTCTTTCTTGTCAATGAGGCCATTATTTATCATCACTATTTAAAAGTTGTAAACATCATCATTGACAGCATTACCACCATCATTTTGGTTGTCGTGGCAAAGGACTATAGTTGATTAAGACGCAGAACATCGCGAACCCTCGGTATATCGGCTAAAACTCATATACAAATCTCGTTTCGTGCGTTGCTGTACTTTAATGGGAAAATGCAATCAAACGGACCACTGCCCTTGTCGGGGCCATCTCTTTATTAGCTGCATGGGCAAATATTCCAGTGATATCTTAAAGTAGGCAGGCGTCTTCTTTGATCTTAGCACGTCCTCCGTCTTAAACAAGCATGACCATGACAAAAAGGAAGTACATAAGAAACTAAGCTGCATTACCGACAGCAAAGTAAATTTGGATATCTTATGAAAATATCGTCTTGTGATCATTATGCGTAACGCGCTTGGTAACAGTCAACTGCATCAGACGGCGACATAAGTGTTATACGATAATGATTCACCAAACAAGTGTGACAAACGCAGTAGAGAAACAAAAAAGAATCCATACGATAAACAAATCAAAGTAAGAATAAGGATAAAAAACGGCGGACTGGGTAAGATCAACAAGCGCGTCCTTTGATTGCAGCACCGACAAAAAGAGGTTAATGCATGATACATCATACTCGAAAGGCGCAAAGTTGGGGAAAATACCTCTTTAAATCATTATGACAGGACGCCTGTGGTTGCTTGATTACTCGACATCAGATGCGGCGTAAGGAGGAGACGAACATGATGAGGTGGGCTGAGAAGAAAAGACGAGGAAGTGAAATGAACAAATTACGGGGACACAAATGGTTAAACACGAGTGCAATGATAAGGTACCCTGGATGCATCTTGAAGATTCACGTCCTTGGAGGAACATTAAATCACAACATTAAGTCTCAAGGAGGGAGGGGGAGGGGGGACCAGTAAATGTCGAGGTCAAGATTGAGATCTCTCTAATGATTAGTCACGTAATCCTTCACCTTTAATTCGGTGATATTGCCTTGTTGTATGCTGCCAATAGAATCGGTCACGTCCTTAACGGCAGGGTTTATTGGGTATCTTTATAGCTGCCCCACAGCATTTGAACAGTAGTAGATGCAGGAATAATGACGCATTTGCGCATCAAGAAAGCTGGTGCAGATCGAGCCTACGTCTTTTGACGCATTCTATGCTTCTCATGTGTTTGTTTGTTGTTGTTTTTTTCTGGCTGTTCTATTTCTCTTCTTCATATCATCTGCTTTCACTTTCATTCTTTTTAATGTCAAACTCTTGTCCGCCAGTTTCGGGCTAACTAATCAACCCATTGTAATGCCGTTGGTCCTTTGCATTTCAATGTTCTACGACTGCATCTTCATCTTGATCTGTGATTCTTTTTTAGTCACATGCATCTTTTTATGACAGTTCACAAACAACGAATGCCACTTCTTTTTAGGACCATTTTAGTTACCTACCGACATCGAACTGTTCTTGCCTAAAGTTTCTGACAGAGCATGTCTAGTGTTGGCTCAAATGCTGCCAATCTTTTGTGTTAGGACACTGCGTCCGTGCACGCGAAGTCTTCTATAGTACACATTACTATAATCATAGTAAAGTATTCCTCAAGATGTAGGCCTTCGTCTGTTAATGTCTTATGTTGGCATGGAGAGTTTGCATAACTCATACGAAGTTTTTGTAATGAAGATGCCAAGATGTAAAGACTCCTTCGTTATTTTATTCGCGCAGTTGTATGGCAAACTTTGTCGACCTTTTTCTTGAGGTGTTTTGTAAACTTTAACAGTCAATTATTAAACCCCAGCGTCACCGATACTCCCCATCACATGTAATGACGTCGACTGGACACAGAGTGATGGTCAGAGAGGTCGCTAATGTCCAGCCAACCGTCACGGCCACCGCTGGTATCTCGCGCAGGGAGCACGCCATAAAAGACCAATGGCGGGAGAGGGCAGAAGCGAAACGAAAAAAAAAATGATGATGATAACAAACAAAACAAACACAACAACAACGACTTTAAAAAAGGGGGAAGAAAGATGCACAACCGATCGTTAAGGACAAGCAACCCTTTACGGCCAATCTTGCGTCTCTAATGACCAAGGAGCTTGGGCTGTGCTGGAAGAACATGGACGGGTGGCCATGGGGTTGTAATTGCGCCTAATGAGACCATAACGCGGGAATGTTTTGCGGTAATGTCTGAGAAGCGCCGTCTCCTGATGATATAGCATCCGGAAGATATATTTTACACATCAGATGGTAGGCATGTATACAGGACTAGCAATGGCGGAACTAATTCCGGCGGAATCCGTACGGCTTCCTCGTGTGTGTCGATGGCTGGCTGTATCTCAAAATCCGTCATTTTGAAAAAAAAAATCAGCGAGAATGTATAAGCGCAATCTCTCAAACAAATTTTGCAGTAACGACGATTAATTGCGTAATTGTAAAACTCTTCGAACCTCCATCGAAGACTTTTAAACTGCTCAACAATTGAGACATATACATACGTAACTTTGTAAAAAATAACAGCCCCACATCACCATAAAATCTTTCGTTTTATTTCATACGTATTTCCATTTCTACTTCAGACTTCTTCTTTTTTCAATACGACGATGCGATGGAGTGTTGTACAACGAACATCTTGTACAGGAGATAACAGTGCTGTGCAGAGGGGTCCAATTTAGTACTACATGTCTGAACTTCACAATATGATAAGAGATACAATTTGTTTGATACAAATGCAGTCATAAAAAAAGAAGAAAGTAATTATTCATTCGTTGTACCGTTATACGGTGTCACTTCACGTTTCAAGCGACAAATGGGGTGCAACGTAATGCCTGAAACTTCAATGTCGATCGACGGTAAAATCAAATTGTGAATAATACGTTCCAAAATAATGTCTTCATTTCCTGGAATAAGTAATTGCCACACTTCATAAATGTATCATCGTGATGTTAGCTTATACTACTGCTAGTGATGTCGCACTATTATTGAAAATGGGGTTCCTCTTTAGAAAAAACAACAACAACACAAAACAAGTAAACAAACAAATAAAACAATGCAAACAATCATCAACAAAAATGAACATTATCAATCATAATGTCAGTTGAGAATCAGAGAGGTAATCCTAATCCTGTCTACCTACTCGTGCTGCATCCTTCTTTTTTTTTGTTACAGTTGTAAATAGTTGTAGGAGTCTAAGCTTCATCTGCACCCTCTTTTTGCCAAGACGATATAGGTAAAAACCGAGACGAGATAGGAATTGAACCCCTATAAGCTTAATACCTCGCGTTGAGTACAATACAGTACCACGAAGCCAATGCGCCTTAATTGTGTATAAGGATAACCCTAATTATTGCCGTTGGCATGCTTCATTTGGTTGGATTTCACAAGTAAAACGATGCTTTGTTCTTGACATTCGCAAGTATCAGGGATCAGTCTCGTTCCAAATACGGCAACGTGCTGCATTAAATAACACTGATCAACATTCTTAGTCAGGGTAACATTGTAAAATAGTATTCCCTCGGAGGATGTACACTTCAAATGCCAGCCGTTATTGCAAAGTTTTATTTGCTGCTCACTGAAATGATTTCTGATAATACCATTTGACAAAGCTGGTATATAACGATACCCTCATAGCTGCATAAGCGAGCTTTAGATCTGCGTCACGAACGCTACAGACGACGCTACTAGGCTACAAATGGTGTTCTGTACATTCGCGAGACAGCGTTGTCTTAGCGTTCGCGTCGCAGATGTAATGCTCCCTAATATCTGTTTACGAACGGAATGAGCATTGATTTGTAATCCTATTTTGAATAGAGAGGTCCTGAACGACGCCTCAATATACAGCGCACTCATGGGAACCAATAACGTATACGATCATCCCGAAACGGCTCAGGCAGCGACGGCCGAAGAAATCTTTCTCCATCCCAACTACGATCGGGAATTCACCGACTTCGACATCGCGGTCATCCGGCTGCAGACACCCATGAACCTGACCGACTACGTCACCACTGCTTGCCTGCCGACGAGAGATATGAAGAGCGTATTCGAGAGGGAGCGGACGGTTACTATGTCCGGGTGGGGCACCCTCTACCAGGGAGGTAAGCATCAAGGAGTAACAAGAAAGGTGAAAGGAACGACAGAGATAAGAAGAAGAGTAGAGGGTAAATCAAGGAGACGGGGGGGGGGGGGAGGTGCGCTCATACACACTTACAGAGAGACGAGAAACGGAAATTATGTTTTCATGAATTTCATATCGTTCCAGTTCAAGTTGATTTATTTCATTTCCAACAAACAAATAATTAGGAATACAATGAACGTATTTATCAATATGGTAGAGGCAGAAACAAAATTGCTGGAAATGGCGGGGACTGCTAAAAAGCGTAATAAAAATCGTAATAAAATCACTTAAGCAATGAATTCTATCATATCATTCAGAGTGGATGGTCGAATAGAGGCGGATTATTGAGGGAAATTTTGAACAGTTTGAAAATATTTCAAGAGCTGGGAAGATTTCAAGAAACATGAAAAATATATATAGAGAGAAAGAGCTACAAAATCGATAAAAGGTGCAATGTTAGAATTGGTTAAGTGTTGCTTATGGATTTAGCTTATATCTTGAAGGTTTTTAGAAAAAATGAAGACAGAAATGAAAAGGAAGAGAGTCTTAAGTTACCGAAATCGCGTGAGAGATAGAGATAATGAGAAAAAGAAAGGAGAAAGAAAAAAGAGGGAAGAGAAAGAGAGGTGAGGGAGGTTAAAAGGGAAAGAAGGAATCCAAGAATGAGAATGGCAATCGTGACAGCCAGGAATCATTTTCATTTGTAATTTCGTTCGAACACGAGTATCAAGATTGTCTCCCATCGATTATCCGCCAAGCTGTCTTATGCATCGAAGGCTCTGTATGGCTGATGCCCAGAGAAATGATTTCAGAGGTCTCAGTTTTTGCATAAGTTCAGGATTTTTAATGATTTATATTTATGGTATTGAATGTTTAATTCATACTTTGATTTTTTTTTGGGGGGGGAGGGGGAGGGGTAATGCACTTTATAACATTGATATATGTATGACACAGCAATTCAGTCTTGTTTATAGGACTGCGACTGTGGATCCGTGTAAATAAATGTATGCCTTTACCATGTGAGTCATGAAAAATGCCCAACTTTTCAATTCAGGTTAATCGTACTCATATAGTATGTTTTGGCCTTAAACAGAGAGGTTTGGTTTAGAGCATAACACAATCACAGTAAATGCCCTGAATATCAAATAAGTGGTGACAGATTCAACTGCAGCGTTCGAAAATAGTTATGCAAATTATATGTGGGGACATTTATTGATATCGTGTTTCTCTGTATCACAATCCACCCACACCTAGAATAAGGCAAACAATGTTAACTGCCACGACGGCGGCTGCACGCGCAGAATTATACATCGAGTTGGGTTAATCAATGCGATTGTTGACGGGCGGAGTATCGCAGTCTCGCCGAAACAATAACAAGATAGCGAAAATAACCAAGAGCGGTATTCAAATTGATGTCCATCAAAATACTAGTATTCGATGCTGCTCTGTTCTGAGAAGTTTTTTGGCCCATGGGAGATCGCATTTTATGCGTCGTTTTCAGTCGATTTGCCAAGGAGTGAGGACAGTTATCTGTCGTTTTCTAGGACGTCTGACTGATCAGCTACGGGAGGTAAGCGTCCCCCTGGTGAACCTCACTCAGTGCAGAGAGGAGTACAAGCCGTTCCCAATCACCGACAACATGATCTGCACCGGGCCGAAAGAGGGCGGCAAAGACTCCTGCCAGGTTCGATTACCACAATTTAACTGTGAATCAGTAAAATGCTGTTATAACAAGGAGGTAATGTGCACGACATACTCTGACTTAAGAATCGAGGTAACAGCACTCCGAAAGCACACAAACTATAGTGATCCTAATGTCAAAACACTCATACATTTCTCAAGAGTGAAGAATTTCTCAAATAGTATCCTAAATCCCGTTGTTATAATATCTTAGGAGCCGCCAAGGGATGTAATTGCATGTTTTCCGTGGACCTCCTCCTCAACCAAATTGGTAAATTACCATTACTGTTACTATTATTACATGTATTACCATTATATTCCTTCTCCTACTACTACTAGTACTACTTCTGCTATTGTTATTGTTGTTGTTATTGTTTTTTATCATAATTGCTATTGTTATCGTTGTCTGTTTGGTTCAGGGTGATAGTGGGGGACCAACTGTGACAAAAGAGGGGGACAGGTGGTGGCTGGTAGGGGTAATCATCGGAGGAGTGGGATGCGCCGTACCAGGCTTCAGGGGTGTGTCATCCAGTACCATTGCTTTCCAGGACTGGATCCAGCCCATCTTCGAAGGAAGGGATCCAACAAGAAGTAAGATATAAAAAAGCTAGCAAAGAACTAAAATAAACGAACGCATATCACCTTACGTGCCGTCATTACTTTGGTAGAGATATGAGTACAATCTCTTCCTCATTGTGATCAATGCCTTGTTGTCTAGGGTCATTTGCTTGTTTTCCAAACGCTTGCACACACACATCCAAACATATTATGAAGATAAAGATGGTTAGTAGAAAATAAACGCACTCCAACATTTTTAATACCGTGTAAAGAAAATCGAAATAAAGCATTCATCATTGAATTCAACATTTGTTATTGTTGTTGTTGTTGTTGTGTAATTGTCACATCTTTTTTTTTCTCTCTCTCATTTACCAAGAGGTGGTGACGTGTAAAGAAGGGGAATTCCCGTGCCAGGGTGGATGGTGCGTGCCATACTACGCAAAGTGTGACGGGTTTCCCGATTGTCGTATGGAGACCGATGAGCTGTACTGTGGTGAATATGTGAACAAAAATACATAGTTATGGAAATAAAGAGTAAACGCAGAAGCAAGGGAGGATGATATATGTATCCATAATCATATAATGTAGGCCTACATAATCATTCTTCTTTACTTGTGCGTTTATGTTAAAGATGATATTGCTCCCCTTTCCACCAGAAAGAGGTGGGGAGGATAATCATGTACTCTTTCATTATGATAAAATGTTCAAAATATGTTAAATTTTCTTTCTACTTCCTTCATATCGTTGCTCTGGTGTTACATCATGGATTGTTGTCGTCTTCTTATCCAGCGATGACATCACATGGATTCACGAAGTTTTTAAGCATTCATAACTTTTGAACGGATTGTCCGATTTCATTCAAACGTCACTTTGTGTATTTTTACTCACTCATATTTCTACATCAACTGAATTTTAAATATATGTATATGTTGTGTAACATTTCCTTTTAAACGACAATTCCAGACGCACAAACGCACTGGAATCAAAACCATCCGAAATGTCTAAAAGCAAAAGGTTCTGACATTGTGTGTATATCAAAAGATATGAAGTCAAGCTATGAAGTGCAAACTCGCTTAATATTGCTTAAAGTTTCTCTGTAGACAGTGCAATGTCTGCTGAGGTGCCAGCGTGCAGAATTGTACTGATTCATTGTGATTCTCCATCAGTTTTTCACATTAATCTTTCTAGATAGTAGAGACGAATGAGTTGTAATAAAGTTTTTAACTTTTATTGTAAGCTTTCATTGTGAGTTCATATCTACTGAAGAAGTAAGATACGTCATTCAAATTTCTTCAGGTGCAAAGAATAGAGCACTTGGGAACAATCATAGTGTGTTATGAGCAACACGTATGCATGAGCAAAATGTGATGACCAGGGGGGCGTTTCATCAACGAGTTCGTCTGAGGTTTTCACCGACAATTTGCTATCAGCCAATCAGACGCAGGGATTTCAGTAGCTTTTGACAGTTGTCAGTGTAAATCACTGACAAAAAGTTTCATGAAACGGTCCCCAGCTTGGCTACTGTACATGCCGGTCTTGATGGGCTTACTATAGTATGATCATATTACGTGATTATTATGATTATACATCTTATACCTTCAGATGGCGTCTTGAAACTTTTCGACCCCTTCTTCTACCGGAGAGTGTCCAATAAATCGGCCACGCGGGCGGTCCCCGCCAGTGATCTGCACCGGTGCGCCAAGCAGTGCCTCGATGCCGGCGCTGAGTGCGGCGTGTTCGAGTTCTACATGGACGATTCCGACCTCGAGACAGGCGATAACGAGACGGAGCCGTCGTATAAGTGCGTCATCGCCGAGGCAGGGGAAGACATGATCGCGGTCTCCGTCGCCGAAGCCAGAGCAAGCCATCTCATCCAGTTCGTGAGGAAAGTTAACATCTCAGGTGAGCATATCATAATGACTCGCCTTAGACTCTTCGGTTCATTCCATCGAAGATACTCTCTCCAACACAGACACAGACACATACAGACACACACGACTGGCAACTGCATATATATATATATATATATATATATATATATATATATAGATATATACATACATATATGTATGTAATGCTTAATTACACATAATTATATGCATTATTATACACATGAACAATTTTTAGTCGGATTTGTCTGAGAGCCATATAACATGTTCACTCTTAAACTTCAAACTTTCAAATTTTTATACCTACCTCATAACTTCATACCTGCAGCGCGTAGCATGTGAACCATGAGAATAAGGAGTTTTCAAAGGACAGATGTCGGGCTACTGCATTGCAACCCACCATGTTATGGTCTTATTTCTTCCTTGGAATAGCTCTACACCTTTCTCATGCCGCACTTTGACTCCGCACACCATTTGCTATCTATTGTGTCTCTGTTCTCGCTCACGACGGATGACTTCGTGTGGAAAGTACATGTATTCTGATTTGAATGAACTAAATTTGTCTGCGCAGAGAGTGTAGTTATAGACGTTTCTGTTTTATTGATACTCTCCGTATTAAGGCGAGATCACAAACTCGGTATGCAGTAAGTAACGCGGGTTCAAATTTGTTTTTATACTGTTATGATTTCGTCCACCACTACTACTGAAACTGTCCGGTACCCATCAATAAATAGTTCTTTCCGCTTCCATTCCACCCCCCCCCCCCCACACACACTATATATATAATTTGCTACCTATATGACGTTTACTATGCCAGTAAGTAGGCTTGATATCTTGAATTACAAATTGCCATGATAAGCTTGCGATTAATTTACTTGTGTTTCAGTTGGAGATAATCCCGTTTACGTATCCAGCACGGACGTGATTTTGTCGCCTTCTTACCTTACCGCCGTTTCAACCAATATGTTGTCATCGTCTGCACAAACCTGGACCATTCGTCTCTCAGAGCTCAGTTTTAACACGCTCGTTTTCAAGGTCCTCGCTATCCGGGGAAAGGTCGACTGCGGGAGCTGGTCGACATTCGCTCTCCTCTCCATCAACGGGGCCGCAAACACGACGTCGAGATCAGGCAGCGTCGGTATCTCACGGTGCCTAAGTGGGTTCGCCCCAGACGAGGTTTTCCACGTAAGCTCGCCGGTAACGGTCATCACTTACTACGCATCAGACATGCAGAATCTGGGCTTCATGCTAGAATATGATGCCGGTAGGTCTAAACTTAGCGATATTCGCTTGGTATTTGATAACATCTCATTTAACCAGATTTACTTTTCTGAATTGTTTCGCTCGTTAATATTTTTGATGGGAAAACGTTCAATTTCTTGCGCCTATTTGATATACAAAAGTGTATGAACAATCAACGAGTTTGTCCGTAATTCATTCCTTTGTCTCGTTCTGAGACTTCTCGGCATTTATAAAAGGTTCGGAAGAGCGTAAACGTTTTGAAACGCGGTCATAATTGGAATTATACTGATTTTCCATCCAGAATGGCGCTGCGACGAAAAATTCACGGCGGCGCCCGGTTCGCTGAGCTCTCCTCGATTCCACATGCCCAACCATCTGTACCCGCCCAACATTCTCTGTCGGTACGCCATCGACGCCCCGGCCGACAAGCGCGTCGCCCTCGAAATCGCCTCCTACATCATCGAGCCAGACATGGAGGAAGGCGCCTGCGACTTCGACAGCCTCAGCGTGTTCGACGGGAACGACACCAGGAGCCCGCGGCTGGAGTATCTTTGCGGATTCGGCACCGGCCCCGTGTCCGTACTCTCCGAGTCTAGTTCACTCTATATAGTCTTCTTGACGGACGAGTCAGGACAGTACCCGGGCTTTGCCGCTTCCTTCTCCTTCGTTGACCCTCCCACCAACGACAGCCACGCGGACGTTGAATTCTCATCAAGTACGTCAACACATGTTTTTTATTTCCCAAAAAAAAATTAGAAAAAGGAGTCCCACGTACTCCAGTTGATTAACAAACTTAATATTCAATCCAATTCAATTTTTTTATTTTCATTTTTTTCCAACAAAACATAACACAGCATAAATCATGAATCATATCATAGGCATACACTGTGCAAAGAATGAATGACAGTCAACAAATGAAGATATTCATGCATATAGGCAATTATACAATGTTACGTTTAAAGAAAAAAAGAATTGAGAGGTCCATTAAAAAGCATGCTTGTATACTGTGAACCACTCAAAGGTTTCTTATGAAAACACTTGTTTGCAAGTACTCAGCACAATAATAGTTAAGACAGGACGGAACAAGACACAAGAAACACAACAACATGAAATGACTTGCCTGAAGGGTATACCAGTGCCGGATCCAGGCGGGGCGCACCGGGTTATTTTTTGGTTAAAACAAAAGAAATAAAAAGAAAAAATGGAGGGGGCACGCTCCCCCTATATTTTGTAAAGGCGCCCCTCCCCATTTACGGAATTCCTGGATTCGCCCCTGTATACCATTGAGAGGAATGGTATACCCTTTATGGTATAAAGTGGCAAACGTATGTAACGTATCTCATCTGTTACAATTATCCACTCGTGTCATACGGGCCTTTTAAATACATCATGCCTTTGCAAAGTTTTCCTTCGATATGAATTATATAGACGAATGTAAGTACAGAACCTCAGAGGAATAATGCACTAAATTAACCATTACCGCGTGACATACCGACTGAATCGTTTAAAAAAAGATAAATGTTCCAGCATAGTATCGTTCACATCTACTGAAGCTATCGCCGTCCTTAACGCGGCGAACGATGTCTTGGCAAACACAGAGTAGCTGGTGCGATAATCAATCATGCGTCGTACTTTTCGGATGTATTATTTCCCACATAATATCTTCCTCTTGACTTCTGCCATTTAGGATTTATTGCTTTTGCGGCTTCTTCAAATATTTCACAATAATCCAAGTTGTATCCGGTGACACCAACGTGTCAGTTTTAGATGACATCGCCCCTAAGTATTCTGAGGAATTAGATCATGTCTCCCGCCCACAGTGAATATTGCAATAAAGTTCAATATCTACCTTTAAATCAGATTATGAATATAAATCGAATGCTACAATGATCTGGTAATCTATATGAGTAGCGGCATAGAATGGATCTACCAGTGGTATATCATATCGTATTTGTGATGTCTTGTTTGACATTTCGTTACCATGACGATTTGATGTTGTGGTCTTTGCGATGCGATCAAAGATATGGCGTGTGCCCTTATGTGAAGCGCACAACAAAGCACCAAACTGCCAATTCGTTATAATTGGGACGCATTTTTCACACTTTTTAGATTATCAAATCTTTTCTCATATTCTTCTATGTTTTATTCATTGATATTTCCCCCAATATTATTCTATTTTCCCCCTTTGATATATTAGCATCAGGATGGACGTCAACAACTCGGCCTCCTACTACTCAACCAACCTCGATCTCTGCGGAAGCAACAGCTACTCCCAGGCCTCTCCCTCTAAGCCCACGGGCGCGTATTCAGTCAGTGTTTAAAGTCGCTCTCACCACTGTACTGATAACGTTTATAATCATCGCCATTGTATTCGCCATCCTCTACTGCCGCTTGAGAAGAGAGAACGCCAAACTGAAGGAGAATCTCAGCCTCTATCAGAACGGCAAAATGATCAGTCTGTGAACAAAGTAGCCTCACATATTATTTTTTCCGGATGCTACTCTGTCCCTCCGAACTGACCAAGCTGGGAGGAACGGCAGTCGATAGCAATTGGCTCAAAACTCAATTGTGATCTATTTTAAGACGGGTCAAAGACAGCAACGCCACAGGCACGAGCAGCCAAGCCAAAATTGAAGATTGGTTAGAATTATGGTCTGCAAACTGTCATCACACGATAGTCAATGCTCTGATGACCCATGAGAGTTGGCGGCAGTCATCATCGCAGAGCAGAGTCGGCAAAGAGTCAACACAGGATAGTCAGTAAGGCGTCAGCTCGGCGTTTGTCTGGCACAGAACTGGGCACGAAAACCAAAGGCGAGCGGAAGCACGTTAAATTGAATGCTGAGGCGATCTTCGAAGAAAAAACGAGAGAACAAAACAAAAGAGTACATTATTGGAGTTGTCGCATTATTACGGTATTTTACAAACGTTGAAAAGGCTTGCAGAGTCTTTCCGGTGTCTTGGGCGACTATTTGACTTCGTAGATTTCAGAAAACGTCGGAGAAACTTGAACCTATCTTAAGTTGAAGAATGAACTGAAAAATTACAGAATTGACAAGTATATCAGATTGCGACTAGCTTATCTATTGACGAAACGTGATATACGCTCGCATTTCTTACTATCTTTCGACGTAACGGTGTCTTCTTAAGTGATTAAACAACATTGTATTGTGCAAATACTTCAAATGTCAGGTTTGAAGGCATGTAGAGTATTTATTTAATACACATACGTATTTTCTATACTTCTTAGTCGTGTCATATTATCACAAGTATGCAGATATTTGAATAAAGCATTATTTAATCATTTTATTCTTTTGCACGATATCATTTCGTGTCTCCGAAGAATCTATTTTCAAACTGAATTACTTTTCGCTTGACCGTACTTTCTGTAATGAATGGTGACTTGAGTGAAAATCACTGACGAGTAGGGGATGGGGGAAAAACTTTCCTAACTTTCTAATCATCAAATGATTTTAGATCAATAAATTAATTATAATCTTATATATCTATTATCCCTTATATCAATTACATGTATATCAAACTAAGCAGAATCTTATTTAGACCTTCCAGATTCTTCAACAATGGCGTTGTGATAAATGTAGGTTGATTTCGTTGACGCGAATTTCCTGTTTTCCTACGCCAGTGACGCTTTCAAAATTGTCACGATCACCTGCTACTGCACTACTGCAAGGATACATCACTTATCAGCCTAATGAAGTATTTTTTACAAACATGCATACTGCAATGTGATTATTGTTCACACCATTTGAAGAGGTTCGTCTTTGGTGGGGGGCAAATATCATTGATCGCACAAACCAAAGCCCGCCCCCTACGAACAGCAATTTTTCCGAACAGACTTCACGTCAGTCACGCTTCCTCTACGGGTCTATGCATTAAATTTTGCCCGAAACCGAGTCGCTCCCGGGCGCCGGCGAGACGCTTTTAACTAGAAAACCCTTATCCACACTTATCTATTGGTGGATCGCAAGTGCCTGAAGATTGGCAAAAGATATTCCGATATATTTATTTTAAAATACGGTAAGCGTACCGAAGGTATGACGATAGTTCCCTCTGCAATTCGAAATACACGCAGCAGGAATGTATTATACACTCAAAACATTCATTCAATTGTAATACTTACGTAAGGCTACGGTCACAACCCCCAAAATCAGCCTGCTCGGCGACCGGTCGGCGAGTTTTTAGCCAAAACCGGTCGGACAACGACCGGTAACCGACCAGTGACCGACCAGGCGCCGCTGATTTTTAGGGCATCGGTCGGTCGCCGCTGAAGTTTTAACGCGGAGTTAAAATTTCAGCGGCGACCGACCAGTTTTCACTCGCTGCCCAAAATACGCTCGGTGTCCGAGCGGGAACCGCCCAGGCACTGACCTAATCGAGCGGTCGCTGCCGAGCGCTTTTAGGGAGCAAAGATTATAGAGACAAAAATGACAACAGCACAGAAGAAAACCAAGAGAATAGATCGAGCGGTCGCCGTCGAGCGATTTAGGGACTAAAAATGTTAAGATAAAAATGACAGAAGCACTGAAGGAAACCAGGGACTAGATGATGGGGGAGAGAAGCCAGGGCAATGTGGAAGAAGCAGGGGGGGGGGGGGTGAGGGATAGAAGCAAGGAAACCCCACCAACATCTCAGCATCTCAACATTGGCAACCAACATGAGGGACATGGAAGACAGGGATAACCACTTTGGACAAACGAGATGAAAGCTAAAAGTTGGTGTCGATATGTTGACGTAGTAAAACATGGTTTGGTTACCTTATCATTCATTAAAGGCCTATGGATTGAAGAAGAAATGCATCACAAGAGATGGGGAAAATTAGAATATGGAATTAAATAGGAATAGAAAAATATTGTAAAATATAGAACCAAACAGGATATTTTGGAAAATTCTAATCTATTCTAATCTTTGTTCCATCTTGGGTGTTCCTCCCTTTTGTTTATATCCTAATTTCTAGTTGTCTGTGGTATCACATAACTGAGGTTTGTTAGTTGATAATTCAACTCTTAGATCTTTTGCCTCGAGTTTTATCTTAATTGATTAATTAAAACATCACAAATCACATAGGTACATTAATAAACACAGGTAGCTCGTGAAAAATTTTCGTCAGAGACCGGCGGGCAACCGCCAGTACGCCTACGGGTCACTGGTAGATGACCTATCGATCACTCGTCGGTCGCTGAGCGATTTCGTAAAAATCGGCCGGTGGCCGTTGGGAGATCGTCCAGTTGCCGATGGGGCATCGCTCGGTGACTGCTCGGACTCTGCGCGTTGCAGATCCCCATATTTCGCCAAAATTTTACTGAAAATCGATCGGCGACCGACGGGAAATCGACAGGGCACTGCTCGGTCATCGCTAGGGTTTTACAGCCTGCTCAACATCTCCAAAAACTGCTGAGCGGTGCCAAAATTTCAGCAGCGACCGAGCAGGCTACAAATCGGTCGGTCGTCGCTCTGAGTTGTGACCGTAACCTTAACACACAATGTCATCCGGTCATGGAATTATAATGGCACATTACGAGGTAACTTTCTATAGGATTAAAATTGACTTTCTTCGCTTGTTTTCAGTTGTTGTCATGTGCTTTTTGTTCTCTATAGAAGTGAAATATATCTAATCAGCATATATATATATATATACTGTATATATGTATATATATATATATATATATATACTGTATATATATATATATATATATATATATATATATATAAGTATATATAAAGAAGATATATATATATGATGAAGAGTGTGACCTTGCCTTTCAGTATCTGAGAGCTATGCTCCGTTTTTAAGATCTTCAAGATCTAGGATTTATTATTATTTTTTACGGCGTTCTTTTTCTACTGATTCGTTTACTATATATATAAGTATATATACACACTCAGCAAAAAAGAAAGAAAGTAAACACTTTTTCAAGTTCATATTTCTTATAGAATTTTTGGCTAAATGTTAATGAATTATATACCATATGAAAGGTAATTCAATTGGCTATCATCTTGGTGAGTCAATAACAAGGGAAACTTTACGCATGAGTGAACACCTTTGTTTTCCTCTTCCAAGGCACAAAAGTTTAAATTGCAAAAAAGAACAGATTGTCATTCATTCGCAAATGCTCCTCCATGTAACAATAAGATCAAAACACAAATGTAACACAATAAAAAACATGAATTCAGTTGCAAAAATATACCTTTGATCTCTATAATATCTTTGAAGCCCAGAAAGATCAATAAAGGCTAAAAAGGATGGAGGAAAATGAAGAATTTTCTGTCAAATCCAAATTCAAATAAAATGAGAAGACCAATATTAACAAAAATGGTAGGATCTTTAATTGATTTCTCAAAACGGAAAATTGTAAATTACATTTGGTTCTTGAATCTGTCTCATGAATCCTTAAGTCATTAAATTGAATGAATGAAATCAAGATACTCTGCTCATTTAATAATCTTTATGCCCTTACTCCCTATGTCATTTGAAGTTTGAATTGACAAGAAAATTCTTATTTTCTCCTTTCAGTTTCCCCACTTTGATTTTGTTTGAGGTCATTAAGAGATAAAGAGAACGAAAACTTGTTTTTGCTATTTCATTCATGTCTCTCATTGTGTTAAACTGGTCTTTCGTTATCATAATTATCTTCAATGGCATTTGCAAAATGGCATTTGCAAATGACAATATGTCAATTTTTACTTTTGTGCCTTGAAGGACAAAAACAAATGTGTTCACTCATGCGTAAAGTTTCCCTTTATATTGACCTACTAGGTTGATATCCAATTAAATTACCTGTAATATGGTATATAATACATTGATTTTCATCAGAATCTTCTATGAATATTGTAAACTCGAAAAAGTGTTTACTTTCTTTTTTGCTGAGGGTATATATATATATACATTATACATATTGTACATATAATATATTATATATATATTTTATATATATATGATATATATATGTGTGTGTGAGAGAGAGAGAGAGATAGAGAGAGATGGAGAGAGAAAAATGAGAAGAACAGCTGCTCATTCTTGTTCGAATTAATTTCATTGTAAAAAAAGGAGCCTGATATCGAATGAAAGTCAAATAAAGCATATCTTTTATTTCAAAAAAGTGCTTTTACGTGTGTGTGAGAAGGGATTGATGATTTTGAATCTTGGAACCTATGATCACCTCTTCCAAGTTTCAGTTGGATGTTTGTGAGCCACTATGACGTTATAGGAAAAGTGACGGTGAGATATTTTCTGGAAAGAAATATATATATAAATATATATATATATATATATGTATATGTGTGTGTGTATATATATATGTATAACGAAGAATAAACCGATGATGCAATATTTCGCCAAAATATGGCGAAATATTGTATTTTTTGGCGAAATATTGCATTACCGGTTTATTCTTCGTTACATTGGAGCCAATACGTGAATTCGCAACATATATATATATATATATATATATATATATATATATGTATAATTAGAGAGAGAGAAAGAAAGAAACTTCTAAGCTACAAATTAGGTTTGCATTTCCACAGGAAACCCGATAATGATATTTGAATTGCTTTCCTCCAGAGCAAGAGCAGTATAGATGTACGCAAGTTGGCTAAATACATGAATACACGCGTATAAGATTGAAGTCATACGTCATACGTGTTCATGGCTACACAGATAAGCTGACGTATATACAATCTAAAACGTATCATTACCACGATCAACTGAATTATATTCAATAGCACGTCAATGGAAGAGTTGCTGTTGTTGTTGTTCTCTGTTTTTTGTTTTTGTTTTTACACGGCGCGAAATTGGACTGACAACCAAGGATTGCGCGACTAGGTAAGATTGATGTCAGAGTCCTTTCATTCAATTTACCTAAACAACACGGCAACACACACACACACACACACACACACACACACACACACACTCACACACACACGCACACACACACACACACAAGCGAACTAACAAATAAACATCAACATATGCCACACACATACAAATTAAAGGCAGCTTCCCTCTGAAGAAAAACCACATGACCAGCTCGGGTGAAGGTGCACAATCCTAATAAAAATAATTATAATTAAAAAAAAAAATCTTCAGTTTTGGTGCAAGAATAAAAGAGTAATAAGAATATCAACAATGATAACAATAATAATAAGAAGAATGAGTTAATATGATTATCTAAACAAGTGTGTAAGACGGAGCCACATGATAAACATATTCCTATCTGAATGAAACGTAAAATGAAACGTCATTATGATCACGTAGACTCCAATGAACAGAATAAATCAGGAAAGGTAAAGTTTAATCGATATCTTATTCAAGATAAGAATGTTCTCGAATTTTAAAGTTTCATGAAAATTTGTCCGTGAACTAGTGATTTCACATTTTGGGAATAAGATGAGGTAATGTAATGATTAAGTAACCCTGCCGGGCTCTTTTGACTGTTCTGTGGAGGGTTGAATCAACCCCTCCCCCCCCCCCCCCCCCGAGATCTCGGCAGTCGATCGCGCAATCGCCATGAAAATTGGCACATGCATTACCTGTGGCGTAGTCTACCAAACTATTAAAAAAGAAATGGAAATTTTCATTATGTTTTTTAATTATGCTAATATATGCATAAAATCATACATTTTGCTCTAACTCAGAAAATAAAGCTCGTAGAATCCTAATGTGTGGTGATAACAATCTTTGTAGCATTCCTAACTATAAACTTGAAAAAAAATCAGATATCAAAATTAAGTTCTTATGTATTGCATTTTTTAATGAATTTTTTATGTATTTCTTTGTTTTTCGACCTTTTGTTTTATCATTTCTTCGCAAAATTTACGACAGAAGCTATTTCTAGTATAATTATGCTAAATTTAATAATTTCAGCCAATGAACGTGAAAATGATCATATCTTTTTGAATAAGGTGAGCAAACTCCATTTGCATAGACTCTGTACACAAAATCACGTTTTTGAGCCATTTTTGGTCTGACAAGCATGTATAAAACGTCGTGCAGCGTCGTAGCGGTATGCCCGATTTTTGCTTAAATGGTGTCACAAGATGTGCGAGACTTGAAAGTTATACCCCCCCCCCCCCCCCTTCGGCCGTTTTAGGGTTAAAGATGATCTAATTGGCAAACTGAAATTGTGACGAATGTTACTGTGATAGTAACTAAAGACAAGTAAAACTTTGCAACTTCACAACCCCCCCCCCCCTTTTGTGTCAGTCTTTGTAAATTCTTAATAAAGTCGCTCCGAAAGTAAAATCTCCTTTAATTCAATTTCTTTTCTTTTAGACAGACAGTTTGTTTTGCAACATTTTTCTATCTTAGCAGTGGGTGCCGCAAGCATGTGTATCTGTGTGGGTGTGCACGTGTGTTTGTGTGTGACTTAGGTAACTCATTGATCTATATGTAGACATCCGCCCATTTTGAAGCCCTTTCCAAAGGCCTCCATTACTTTATTTCGGAGACACGTTATTCCGAAGGATCGTTAATCCGAAAATGATATAAGGTATGCTATTCCGAAATCTAATCGAATCCGAACATGAAAAAAGAAAAAAGAAAAAAGGAAAAGTTCGTTATTCCAACGGTTCGTCACAAAATTTCATTCGTTATCGGATTAATGAATCTTATTTCATTATAAAGAGTTATAATTGATGATATTGTTGATTTCTGAAATGGTAAGCCTATGGCAGCTTGTGTGGTAAGAAAATTTGTAATTGATTATTAAAAAAGATATTGTTAAAGTTAAGATATATAACATTTGGGTTAAAATGTATAACATTTAGGGTCGATATTTCGTTTAGGGTTGAATTACATATAGAGCTAAAATAGATTCAGAGTTGTTATTATACATTTAGGGTTATTTACACATGCACAAGTGTATTACTAATAGGATAATACCATGTAGTACTCTTGGAGTTGTCTTCAGTTAATGCATGTAGGTTTAAAATGTATTACATTCAGGGTTACTATACTTAGGGTTAATTCGATTATTACATTCAGGGTATTAATCCATAATATTTAGATTCGATATTACCTCAAAGGTTAAAATGCACGACATTTAGGCTTGTTATCACATTTAGCGCTTTTATAACATTTAGGGGTGATACATGGTCAAACACTATAAGGAGGGCCTACATTATAGTCATACATGCATATATATAACTGCCTACTGGACAATACTGATTATCATAATGCATCATTTTTTTCACATTCGATGCATTTCCATAGAAAAATGTGAAAAATAATATTGAAATCAACTGAAATCTAACCAATGCTATACACTCACTTGACAGGTCTGACAGCCACAAGATTCAACAATTTCTGCATAAGTTGTGAACATCGTTCTACAATCCTTATTCTGTTAAACGACAGCAGAATTTGACTCAGTTGTCACTTCCCACCGGAAATCATTGCGTAAATAAAGGCATAGATTGTCTCGGAATAGGGAATCGAACGGTAACGGCATATCATACTATTCCCAAATTAATCATACTGACATCGACAGAAGATGAAGGTAACGACAGAGTGCGCACTTGTGGAAAAGGTGACATCAGAGCTTGACTGAGCCATGGGAGTACAGTTGGGTCCTTATGACACATAAGCAGGTATTGACATTTACCCATCGGGCAACCATTATGATGTGTATTTCAATGGCAAAGGAAGCAAGTGACGAATCGTCCAAATCTGAGACATAAAATATTCTAGATTATGATGTAGCTTGATATACGCTTACTAGGATGTCACATGCAGAAAACTTTATCGTACTAATAGATATCCAAGTCAATACGTCATCCTTAGAATTACACTGATAGGAACCAACTAGTCGGCGTACTTACCAGAATTGTTTTAAGAAGGTTCCGTTATATTTCACACTCCTCTTTATGGATCCAAGCTTATATTCCGTCATGTTTCTACAAAAAAATAGAAGAAAGAAATAGCTTTTCGTTATCTAATTGGTCAAATATCATAGAGAATTTACTTTCTAGGTGATTTCTGTAGTTGTATATTTACTAAATTTTCATGATTTCGATATTACTTTGTCCAGTGATATGTGTTGCATTTAGCTGCTGTGATGAATTAAGAGAAATAAGTTTCAATTCAAAATTCATCTTTATGTTACCCTACCAATACGAAAGAGAACAAATTTTCTTTCATGTGATATACATTTCATTCAATTATATTGCAATCTTGTATAAAAATTATCAACTTGAAAAAGTGTTTTATTTTTGTGAGTCTATAGTATAGAGACAAAAGCTAACATTTTTCTCACTTCCCTCCTTCTGGCATATGGCTGAGAGTGCTATATACTGCCTATGCGTCATTAAACGAATGAAACGTTATCGAAAGGAATATCTAGCACTTCACAGTGCTGCCAAGATAGATACAATATTATATTCACAATACAATTCTGCCCCTCCTCCCCCTTGAGAAATTTTCCCAGTGTAAAACTGATAATTATCGATTCCACTCTAAAGTGATGTCCTCTCTTTGGCTGACACGACGATTCGGAGAAAAAAAAAATAATCCCACGGGCATTCTGGCAAATTCAAACGTTGTGAAAAAGAAAGTTACTCCTCTCTCCATTCAATTACCATGATTAAGTCAAAGAAAGTTACCTAGAAAATTTCATGCAAGTTCTTTATCTCTTTTTTTTGATGACAGTGATATCAAAACGGTCCGATTTGTGCGAACGCATAATATATTGTAAATGTTTCTTGTGACATATTGAACACTTAGATTTAACATCAGAGCTTCAATCTTCCATTTCAAGTGTTAAAACCCATTTATCTTTATGGTATGTCATTCATCGTCTTTGTTTTACTCGTGATTTTTTCTGCCATATTTGTCGATTCTGAGCGCATTCTGAGTGCCATAAATGACACGTGTACTCTAATTTCTGCTCGTGTTCTCATCACATTATTACTGTAATTATCATTTTATCACTATTAGTTACAGTATCTCTATGTAATTATGATCATGATTATTATCGTCAAATGTTTTACTCTAAACGTCATCTTCGATACCATCACAATTATTACAAGTTCCATCGTCATTATCATTACTACCGGTATAAAATTATTATTGCTGTCTGTCTGTCTGTCTGTCTCTGTTCTGTCTGCCTGGTTGTCTGCCCACGTGCGCTGAATTAATGGTTGATGTATGCAAGCATCTAAATTTCCCCGGCGGGTCATACTGCATCAGTTGGTATAATTGAATTGATATTTTTTTCCCATTCTTGGCTACATGTCCCTTCGTGATATACGATAGCTAGAGAATTTCTGCTCAAAGTTTATCTGCGAAGATCCCCCCCCCCCTCCTCTCTCTACCAGTCTTTCTGTTTGTCGTTTCATTTGTCTTTTTTTTTCTTTTCACAGACTGATATCCAAGAAAATAAGTAGGTTCCGTCATATTTCTTTAGCGTTATACATAGAACCAAACGTACGATGATTGACCACTATATGTTTTACATTCTTACATTAATTCACTGCACATCCAAGCCGTTTTTTTTTTCAGATTCGTTAAATGTACATCATTGTATGTATCCTCGTTTAATCTGCATGTTGAAAAGGAACTATTTATAGGCATACTTAGTAAAATAGAATTTAGATGTGCCGGTATAGTCTGCCTCGTAATAATTTCATTTTTGGATGATTCTTTTTTTTTTCTTTTTTTCTTTTTCAGATTCTTTAAATGTAAATCATTTTGGTAACCTTGTTTGATATGCATGCCGACTGTGAAGTAAATCATTTGAAAGAAAGAACCAGTAAACACTAGGGATGAACCGGCATACATTCTTGGGATGTGACACGTCTGGGTATACGGCAGCAGGTAAAGAAGCCATTACGACCTTTGCTGCTTCTTGTCTTACTTCATCCTATCAACTTTCCGAATCAAGTATTCTTATTTTTATTCTTTACAGAAACAAACAAATAAACAAAACTCAAACTAGCTAATGATAACATATTGCAAAATACACACTTGAAAGTTAAGTGAAATCGTTTCACGTTCAGTGTCTTTTTTGTTTTGTTTTTTGTTCTGTATTTGGAGGCGTCGTTTACTGGACTGGACACAAATAAGTCAAAGAAATATACACACATTATTATTATTCATAAAGAAAGACAGCAAGAGAGACAGAGAGAGAGGGGGGGCGAGAGTGACTTCAGTGCCCTGAAAAAAATCACGTGATTTACAGGAAACAGCCAGGCACACAATATTGTCTCGTGTTCAGGGCTCACCATGGACACTCTATAAAGCATCTTGCCACTGGAGTCGACGAAACACTCGGCGTCTACAGCTCTGTCGAGAGAACAATGCACTGATAACTGATGGCGTGCTGATGACCACCCACCACTAACGCTCAGCGGAGAAAACTCCCATTACCACCTTCTTCCGATAAGAAGGGCTGGATGCCCGCTAATGCTGCGGCGTTGTGCCAATTCCCTTGTTAATCATTATGCATATTTTCTCCGACATCTACAGCTGTGAGGCGCTCTCCGATTATTAAGCACGCCGTGGTTACCCTCGATTCATCTCTTGTCTGTGTTTCACGCCTGATCATGCCAAAGCAATGATTTGATGGTGTAACCATGGAAACCCGCTGGCTGCTTCCAACATCACACTGAAGGAGTATCTACTTTTTTGTTCTACGTGGCACTCTTCCGCAACTATGCGCGGAGCAAAGACTTCGGTAGAAGCGGTAAGATGTTCGACGGTGTGTGATATGATATCAACGTTAAAATATTGCACAGGGAAAAGCAAATGTCATGTCCTGTATATGGGAGTGCATGGTTCGGAAGGTAAGGAACAAGAGTGGTTATTGCATGTCACGATGTGTCACTTTGTCACCACTCCGCCATGATATGGACACAGTGCCTCAGGAGACAGCGTGCAGTGTTGTAAATTGGCTAGCGTGTGTTCTAGTAAACCTTATCGTAGCAGAATCTGGCTTAGAGTAACAAATATTTCACAGAACCTGGTATTCATATTTCAAATTGCGAAGGAACCAAATCCTACTTAATCTACACCTGGACCCACTTTGACTCAGCAACGATTTCCGCCAAAGTAAACGCATGGTTTCCTTTGACAAGACTCGTACTATGTAGAAGATTCAGAGCAGATGTGTTTCTTGGAGTTACACTGTTCGGCATATCTAAAGATATTTTTAATTTTTTCTTCCTTTTTTTTTGTCAGCCTAGTTATGTTTGACTCTTACAAACTTTCGCACACTCTGACTTCATAAACTTTATGGCCAAGTTTCCTGACCTAGAATGCGTATCATGACCGAGACGTGCTGACGTCAGCTTAATGTATCCAACAACACAAATCAAGTCGAAATCTTCATGAACATTGTTAAAGGTGCGTAGCTACCAAGCTAGAGGCCAGAACGACTTTATACAGGAGGAAGAGGTATTGCTTTAATATGCCTCAATAACCTAACAATGTTAGAAGATTTGAAATCCTTCAACTTTACGCGGTTGTCGTTTCCCGCGTTTTCTGCCTCACTTCGCGTCCAGTCAACGTCGACTCCGTCTAGGCGCTACGATTACGACCACAACGACGACGACATGATCTTCAAATCCATTCTGATCGCGGGCTTCTTGTGTATATTCATCATCGGAGTGTGCGCCAATGCCCTGGTTATTCTTCTAGCCTTGAAACCGACAAGCAGTGTGAATGTGAACACAATCAATACGTACATCGTCAACATGGCTGCCGCCGATTTGTTATACGTATTCGGCTGTTTGTTCTACACGTTGACGAACTACAACCAGGGCGGGTGGATGTTTGGTGACGTCGGTTGCCGGTTGATTTTGAGCATCGACATCATCACCATGCAAGCCAGTGTGTACATCCTTACCGTAATGAGCATCGAACGCTACGTCGCCGTCGTGCATCCCATGTTGTCTCTCAAGCACCGCAGCGTCGGATTCGCTCGCCGCGTGGTGGCCGTCATTTGGGTCTCCGCCATCGTGCTCGCCACGCCCATGATTGCCAGCATGTCACTGACTCGGATCCGTGACGCCCAAGGGGCGATCAAAAAGACGTGCACGTGGACTTTGAGTGGAGATAACTCCTTGCACAACTACATGATCTTCGTCTTTCTCATCACTTTCATGATCCCTTCGGTAATCATCGTCGCGGTCTACGTCCTTCTCATGCTGCACTTCTGCTGCACAGTCAGCCCGGATCGAAGCAGTAATCGACAGGTGCGGCAGTCGAAACGGCGTGTGGCCCAGATCGTGTTCCTAGTGGTCTTCGTCTTCTGGGTATGCTACACCCCATTTTGGGTGTACCAGCTGGCTGTGCTCCACGTCGACAGGTTCGATCCCAGCCAGATCATAGGCCTCGTAACGCTGGTCATATCCTACCTGAACTCCTGCGTGAATCCATTCCTCTACACCTTGTTACCAAAGCGGTACAACGTGTGGCAAAAGATGAGAAAACAGAGCTCATACACGGCTCCAAAATATCGCTTTACATGTCGCCCGGAAGTGTGTGATTCGATTTGAATGCTGCGTTTAAAGTACACTTTTTAAGAGAGTACTGTAACAATGACACCCTTTTGGTATTATGTGCGAAGAAAAAACAAACAAGTGAATGTGTGCAGGCACTAACTTAGCCGAGAGAGAAGAAAAGTGTTTGTACCGCGGTAATGCCGATCCGGACAACTCCACAAAGTAAACCTAAAATGCGTTTCAGGAGAAACAAGAAGTGACTTTTTCGATCTGTGAACATATTGATTTTACCAATACTTACTGATTTACGATGACCCTATCTATGTGTATAGGTGCGTTTTCTTTCTTTTTTTTAACGAAGAAAGAAGGTAAAGGGCCCATCCCCGAGAAAATGAGGTGTAGATACGTGAATTGCTTGAACAATATCAATTATCAAATCCTAATTTACCACAATCATGCATAGTATCCTGAAAGGTTCAGTTGATTGCTGTCAAAATGTCGCGAGTGTAATTTTGCTTCAAAGTGCACAGGAGACATTGATTTGTTAATTAGTTAATATTGGCAGTATGTTTTGTGTGTGTTTTTTAACGTCGTTTAAGCAGCACACTTACTTTCTCGACTTAAAGGTATTGTTTACCATTGGGAGCAGTGATTTAAAAAATGTTCAAGAGAAGAATTTTACAAAAAGGCCTAATAGGGAGATATCAACATTTTCCTCAATAAACCACAACTGTAGACGGTTTACTCGAAAAACAAATTTATCATAACTATTGCTCTCATTTTGTACATTTAACAACACTTAATATTGAATATACAATGTACTAATTAGATTTTTACATTGGTTGTTTCTATATCCCTAACTCACATCTTAGAACTATACTGTGTAGCACTAAAGCTGGGTTTTTGTTTCTGCAAATGGTAAATAATGCCTTTAATTCCTTGATCTTTATCACACCATTTTTCAATTCAATTCAATTCAAAGTTTGGATGATCACAAAAGGATTAGTGTGATTTAAGAAGAAATCGAGTCATGACTAGTACAAGAGGCTAAGTCTAAAGGAAAAGCTTATTCATTTATTATGTGCATGATATAACGCAAAAATGCAAAATGACTTTCTCTTTTTATTACATCTCCCAATCGGTAAAGGACCACGTCTGTAGTTTGTAGACTATCATTTTCAAGTGTCAGTTTTGTTTCTACACTTGCAGAAATGAAATCATTCGACAAATCAACGATGCAAATATTTATATCAAAATATTTATAAGAGTATACATGTACTTAAAAAGATTGTAGAGTATTGGTGGAGATGAGAATTGGGCTTTTAACTTTTTGTGAGATACTAAGAAACCACTTATGAAATACTACAGAGCATACCATTTCAAGAGGAATTCAAAGTTTATTTGATGAAAATCAGTTTTAGAGACATCCAAAAATAAAGTAAAACCAAGCGGTCCTGATAAAAGGTGGATCCCGCTTTTTATTAGGATGCTCTTTTTTTTTTATATCTCAGCCATTTTAAAACCGATTTTCATCAAATAAACGTTGAATCCTTCTTGGAACTATACATGCTCTTTCATATTTCATATGAGGTTTCTCATTATCTCACCAAAAATATTAGAAACCTCAACCAAAACTATACGCTCCCTTTAAAGAATCCCTCGTACAATATCAAGTGCGTACATGCTAATAAATTCTATCGAATTTTAACATACCGATGGAAGAGACGGTTATCAATAATTCATTTGTTGACTGGGATAACGAACTCTGGGTGGTATAATATCTTGTTAATCTCTTTTATAAAAACACAGAGCAACAAGGACACACACGAACAAATGAATAGTTTGAAAAGCGAGTGTTTTCAAATGGCCTGACATTTAGCTGAGGAGGACAACACAAAGGGAATATAACAAAGCAGAAAACGAATATCAGCGGACATAGAATGGGTTGTCAGAATAAGGAGAACATCAGAGAAGAGAGAGAGAGGGGGGGATACAGTGTTTTGTAGTTTTTAGTTTACAATCACAATTAAACAAAAAATCTTTACCTAAAGATCTATATTTTTAACTTCTAAAAGTAAAGGACTATACGTTAGGTAAATAGTTACAATTTGTGATGTGAGAGTAAATTTGTGAGCAAGATCGCTAATTCGAGTGATGCGTTGCGAGGAAATGTTTTTGAAGGATAATTTAAAATACTGATGAGAAGGAGTGCTTCTAAGATCAGCAGATAGTGAGTTCAGTTGGTAACCTACATCTCAGGTACATGTTGTGTTTGATTTTCTTGGCAAGTCTAGCATAAGTTCAACATTTTCTGATAATGATATAGTCCGTTGCGTGACGAATAATATGTGAATGGATACTAAAGTTTGAAATACTACAAGTAAATGTATCATTGAATATTATTTTCAAAAAAGCTGGTTACGAGTAATTTAATACAGGAATATCGCGGTTTGCCATGTGTACATATCAGTGATTCTGAAAATCTACAAGGATTCTAGCTATTGGTAGTTTCAGTCAGTCATTTTATAAGATGAGTTTTTTTGTCGATATACCCATACATATAGGCTTTGATATACTGAGAGTGAGCTGCATCTCTACTGACGTCCCGAATTTCAACCTGCGCATTATTTGCTTTATAAAATGGCTCTGTGAATAATGTTTTATTTACCTTTATGGGTAAACACTACATGTAGACCTTATACTTCAGAAAAATCCGGGGAAAAAAGTGATTCAGTAGGCGCTATAGTAATTGTTTATTGAGTAAGTGCGTTTTGCTAAGTTATCATGAAATTGTGGCGTAATTGAGCGTGAATTACGCGGCAAGCCACAGTTACGTGCGTGTGTCCGAGCCGTTGTTATACCAGTCAAAGGTAAAAACTTCTGCCCGCGGGGCATGTTAGACAAAATGAATGACTGGTCACGTGATTACTCTCAGCCAATCATTTGACTGTGATCCATACTATCATAAAAAAATAAAGTCGTCTTTGACAATTCACATTAATTTCATTAAAAGAACATGTAGAGTCTATCTCTAGTGCAGAAAGCTATCTCACCACTCTCAAACTCCTGGAGATACTAGGTGTTTCAAAAAACATTTCCCACTTTTGATCACAAATATTTCAAATACTGTTCATTCGATAAAACTGTCATTGATATGAGTAATAGCTGGATAGTGTACAATTTGGTTGGAGGCGATTTGCACGTGAAAGCATAAATCAGTTTCATTAAATCTAAGATTGATTTTGAAGTAAGGTTTCAGATTTTGGTCAAATTTTAACCCTCTGTACAAAAATTGAACTTGGCACAGGAACCAATGATGTGTATGTGAGTGTGTGCTGACAATGGCCCTGAACAATGGACATGCCTGAACCACCTGTGGCAGTCTGGCGCTCCCTGGCACATGAATGCTTAATCAATAATCCATGTGTATTGCCCTGGGCACTGCTAGTCTGAATTCATGCACGGTAAAGTGCTTGCAAACACCACATTTCATTCCAGCTGGCAATCATTTTCAAATTTTGCTTCACATATCACTAAATTTGGGATATAAATAAGCATAAATGATCTAAAGTTCCTCATTTTAATACAACTGTCTACTAATCAAATACTGTAAAACATGATATATTCGCGGCATGAAATTTTCGCGAATTGGAGCCGACAGCCTTTTTCATGGCATGAAATTTTCGCGAATTGCTACTGGCATTCAATGCATTTAGTGTAGACAAAAGCTTTCGCGTGCATTTTAAGTTTGCGAATTTTGGCGCTCGCGAAATTCGTGAAATCAAAATGCACGCGAAAATTTCTCGTTTTACAGTAGTCTTTTTCGAGAAAAAGAGATCATTTTTGGTAAAGAGTTCAGCAGCATTTATCATTGGGGCGATTTGTTTCAGAGTAGATTATTTAAGGCTCCATATACACAAGTGTATATATACTCTAATTGATTTTCTTTACTTCCTGTCACCACGTTTACGATAGAACAGAAGGTATTCATTGAAATTTTGTTTTTCAGAAGTAGGGAGAGCACTGACGCGACTCAACGACAGTATCGACAGGCGTGTGACTTTACACAGATACTGCCAGAGGCTGAATAAAAACTAGCTGTGATAGTGGAATTTCTCATGAATGAATAATGAAGCATTCAAACCCTGGCCATTGTTCAGGACCATTGTCAGGGTGTTAACCACACACTCCCGTACACACCCATTGCCCCCTGTGCAAAGTGAAATTTTGTACAGAGGGTTAAAAATAGAACAAAGTCTGGAACCTAACTGTGAAATTAATCATGGATTTCATGAAACTTATTCATGCTTTCATATTTAAACCACCTTCAACCAAATTGTACACTATTCAGCTATCACTCATATCAATGACAGTGTTATCTGATATATAGTTTTTGAATTATTAAGAATCAAAAGTGGGAAATGTTTTTTGAAACACCTAGTAGTACCAACCTCTTTCTGGTTTTTGTATTTTGAAATCAGTGAGGAGATTGCACACGTGCTCCAAATCTCTCGTGTATCGATCGATACTGACGAGACCGTCCTCATGCTTCACCCAGGCTACAATGACCGAATCATCTCGACAAACAGCTGGGAAGGGAAAGATACTATCCTTCATCACGTGATTCTCCTTCAATCCCTTATCATCAAGGCACTCGACAACATCTAGGTTATTCAGTATCAGTTTCCCCGTGGTGTGAAAAGAGAATAATTGGAAGGGTGTATCAGCAAGCATTATTTCCCTGACTGCCTCACCACCCTGTGGGGTAAATACCTGGATCTTCTTGGGATCTCTATAACTAGTGTAGATATTATCATCTCTATCCACAGTGAGACCATCAAACCCTCCTTCACAGACTGTCATTGTCTCGAATGTGAGGTCGAGTTTCTCCCACTGTGGAGTGTAGAGTGACATCCTGTCGTTTGTATCATAAATAACACTTCGACCATCAGACAGAAATCCAGTTTTACTGACGCTGACATCCTTCAGCTCCGTCTGCTGTAATCGTCCATCAGGAGAGTAGAAATAGACTCCGCCGAAACGGGATCCCACCGCCATCTTACCGCCTGGTGCACGAGTCATACAGGTCATACTATCTTTGCTAGAGAGCTCTAAGTCTGCTTTGACATCACACGTGTAACCTTTCAGCTCTCCAAGACGAAGTTCATTGACCTTCACGTGTTTAATGAATGAAATGTTCTGAACTTGTTCTGTCACACCTCTCGTCCAAGAAAGCTCTTTAAGTTCTCACACAGCGTGTTGTTTGCAAACAAGGCGTCTTTCTCTAGTGGTACCTTCACACCGGTACTTACCAGCTCTTCCATAGCGTTCATGTTACGAACTGTTTGGCGACTCTCTTCCTCCATGACTTGTAATTTCTTCTCGAACTTTTCAGACCAACGTTGCACTTGGCATTCCAGCGCTTCTCTACTGGCTGACAAAAGCTGCATGTATTCGTCGTACGTCTTGCCGATGTCATCAATGAGCTTACTCAGCATGTTTGTTATTTCTTTCCGCTGTGTCTCTATGAAATCGATATAATTTTCAAGGGTTGTTTTCTTTGATTTTACGCTTTCTTGTAGCTCCTTGATGTTTTTCATCAATTTCTCCTCATGGATAGCTGCCTCTTCGATCTGATGCCCTGCTTGTAAGTGCCCTAACATCCCGCATCTCAAGCAGACGTACTCTCGACATCCGGTACAGAAACACTCCTCGTCATCGTTAGGATGTTTCTTACATTTACATCTCCTCTTAAGTGAAACTTTTCCCGAGAGCACCTCGGTCATGTCCACCTTTTCGTGGTTGGAGAACGGTTTCCAAGTAGAGTGGCTTGTCTCACATAATTTGCACAAATATTTCCCACAGTCCTGACAGTAGGACACGGCTGGCGACTTTTCGTTCATCTCACAAACTGTGCATGTTGGACTCCTGGTTTTCACTTCGTCCACCATCGAACTGAGGGGTACGTTTGTTTGTAACTTACTCACATCTCCACCGGGTAATGGCGTTTCTTTCCTGCATATAGGGCATTTTATAGCTTGTTCGACTGGCTGAGCTTGAAATATACGTTGCAGACAGTTTGTGCAGAAGATGTGAGAACATGTCAGTGATCTAGGATGGTTAAAAAGTGTCAGACAGATAGGACACTCCAAATTCTGGCGGCTGATTTGATGAAACGTTGTCATGGTGACTGTAAGTCTAGAAGCAAAAGAAACACAAAGCGGTAAACACATCGATAAGTACTCAGCATCAATATGAAATTAGCATATACCAAGTAAAAAACAGAAGGAAAGTTGATACCAAGTATGAAAATTTATGCATTCTTAAAATCGAACAATGTAATGAGCCACAATTTAGAAGACGTGTGAATTTATAGTTTCCATGTTTACTAAGTGTGCTTTATATTAGGGCTCAATAAAGTTGATTCATTGTGATTGATTTGACTGGAGGAGTTGTGTGGTGAGCCTGTTATGGGATTGTGCAACTTAGAATAAAATCATAAGGAATATTAGTGAAACAAGAAAGAGCCTAATTACAATGCACTTACAAAAATATGATGGGATGACTTGAGCAGGTAATGGTGATATGATTCTTCTAATCGTGATCCTGTACAGTTTTAGTTGCGAGAATATCTACCATCCAGCAGAGACATTGTATATGTAATTATATACAAAAGTTAAAATACCTTGTAAAAAGATAATGAAAATTTGAGAGAAATGGGAGAAATCATTAGTAAACATGTGTCCCTTTGGCTATTCGTAGGCCTAAATATGCCATGTAATAAGTTGCCCTTCAACCTTTACAAAGTATTTGCTTTCTGAGGGATAGTTTCAAGACTTTTTAAAATTATTCATTTGCATTCAAAATCAATTCAATTCAAATTGCATTTCATTTTACGAAGATACATGAAGATACTTTCTTCCTTTGTTTTGGGAGACAAATAAGAAATTCATCTATTTACCTTTAAAGCAGAATTTAACACAATGATTTTATTTTTCGTAGATCACTTCTTCTTACCCACCTTTCATAGACAAACAAAACCGGTAGCATAATTTTTACGAAACTTTGGTATAGCCTCCAATGATAAAGAATTTATATCGAAATGGTGCAAGAAAGTAATGAATTAAAGTAAATGAGTAAATAAAGAAGGATCCATCAGACCTTTCAGAGTCACTGTGGAATCGATGTTCTTTCAGGGTTTATGGACACATAAAATGAACAGAATCGTCCAGGGAAATGCTATTGCAGACTATTGGAAAGATTTGACTGCGACAATTGGCTTCCTTTATCGCTTTCCAGTCATATTCTGCTTATCACCCCATCTTTGTGTGAACCTTCAGTGCCATCTTGTGAGAACTGTTTTGATTGGATGCTTTCATTATTAGATACGTTCATGATAGCACCTTTTCATTGCTGATTAATGTACTTTAATCTCACTCTTCTCAATTTTGGATGACACTTTCCATTCCCAAAACAAACAAACAAACAAACAAACAAACGAACAAAGGACAAAAAAGGGAGAAACAATAATTATGACAGAACATCAAGCGGTCCGGCGCTTTCTTCCAACATCCCTCCTTACTTATCTTTCTGAAGCGAATGCTAAATTATCGTGTTTAAGTCATAAAATCTCCACAATTTGATTCTTCGGGGAGTTTACAGCCTTGGTACCACAGGGAAGTAAGAGAAGTAAGTATTTACCAGGAAAAGTAAGTATTTAGTGATTTACATCCTTGATACCACGGGGAACTAAGAGAAGTAAATAAAGAGAACAAGGAAGAGGAGATGGACAACGTCATAACGTTGTAGAAATGGAAACATTCTGAGGTGTTGTAAGTCGAGCAACACCCGATACAAGTATTATATAGGTTTTCCCGGCCAATTTCGCACTTTTGTCAGTCCATTTGATAGAAGGTTCATTCAATTTAGCGAAAATCCTCGTCACTGCACATTCTGTCATTTAAAACTGCAAGTTATTCGTTCAATTTAGCATTTCTATCAATGAAATTTGCACATGTGCCTTTCGAATTCGTAAAACGGGCATTCAAATTGGCACGTGCTCTTCAGTCATTCATATTCACCAGCACTGGCCGAAAAGGGTATTTCAGTCATTCAATTTCGCGTATGGGCAGTCCAATTCCAAACATGTTCATTCAAATTAACGTCATGTTATTTCTTTTTTGAAAAGGTGAGAACATTTAAACGCGTATTTCTATGTGACTTTTTGTTTCATCCACGCACTGTTAAGCAGTAAAAGTATCATATTTTGACCCTATATAACTAGAGTTTGTTGTTCTGTAACGTCCCTTTTCTTTCATACATGTCATTTTAGGCCTACATGTACCAATACTACAGATTAACTTCATCTTCTTGATAGCCATGACAGCACAAGTTAGATACAGACGTATTTCTCAAGAAGACAGAAAAAGAATTATAGGAACATTATTTTGATGATCATAACCTTGACTTCCTAGAACTGGCCGACACACTCGGAATAAAGCGCTCAACGGCCAGATAGGTTGTGGCCACATGCACTATCTTCGGACTGGAAGACTCAATAAGCACATTGAAGAGAGAAAAGAAACTGTTGCCAAAATCTCTAACATGAATACGAAAATATGAAATGTAATGACGCTTGCAAAACAATAACTATGTTGTTAAAAAAAAGGAAGAAAGAACCAAAGCATAAAGATGCGTGCTAAATTGACTGCAAAAGATGTTAAATTGGATGCCCAAGAATGAATTTGAATGAACGAGTGCAGCATGTCCGTGATCACGTGACTATATCATTCTAAACTGAATGAACGAATAACGAAATGGTGCTTTTTTTACGAATTTCAATTGAAAAAGTGCTGATTAGAATGAGCCTCATAACATGCGTGTGTGTATATACGCTTACCAGGTTAGTATGCCGTACTTCCGGGTTCAATATTGCTGATTTCTGTCTGGCTCCGATCAAAGTACATATATAGGGATTGCATCACAATCTGTTGTCTGTTCAACCTATAGGAAGGTGCGAATACGTATCAGATGGAATGTGGTCAAACTTTTAAGACCCTAAAAAACTATCAAAAGTTCGTTACGCACAGAGAGATGCACTACGCATATGTAGTACTCACAAAATGGCCGGCCGATCCAAGAAGGTACACACGAATGTTCGTATTCTTCTTCACCTTTTGACTTTGACCCCTTTTATAGAAACGGCGTTTTGTACATCCTACGTCTATTTGAAAATCATAGTGCATAATAACCTCTAGCCTTGTGCAGTGAGTTGTTCGTGCGACATTATTTTCTCAAAAGAAATAGATATCAACAACAGTCGTCTTGTTAAAGGATCACTTCAACGTGAATCTGCGGAAAATAAGATGAGTAATCATTTTTAGAAATATGAAATTTATATCCTGTTTTGTATAATCATTTGATTCCTTTTATTTCTGAGACTATGACAAAGAAAAAAGTTTGTCTGCTGTTATGGAATGCTTATATATTCTGATGCTATTGAGGTATTAAATTTTATTACTGTTACTTTTGTTTTAAGCATAAATTATTGTATTTCATTAAATATAGAATGGTGCGAATCGGGACATATGAAAGTTAAGTGTGATGGGAGGGAGATTAAGATCTATAAAGAGTGGATGCTTTTGGTCATGTCTCAAGGTAGACATATCTCCGGCCTGTTTCATGAACCATTGCAATCATAATTGATAAAAGTGAAGAAAAGGCAAAGCCGTGTTCAATGATTGTGGTCAAAATGAATAACTAAACTTGATGTATAAACCTATACTCCATGATTATTATTTCGCCATCTTGGTATATCCAGCTTGAGACATTGTCCTATGAAATCCCCTGAACCTCTCCAAAATCTTTCCTTTAACCTCATTAACTGTCCTGAGTACATTACTTAGATATCCCAGCAATTATTCCCATACAATACAATTTACAAGGTACGTTGTGTATATCTCCCTATAGAAGAATCTCATTGGCCAGTAGCAGCTGTGTTTTGAGGCTAATGCGTACGTTAGTGATCACTGATGCGTAGCGAGAATAAGGAATCAACAGGACTGATAGGCCCGAATTCACGAAGGTGGTACAAATGAAACCATGGTTTAAACCATGGACAAAAACCAGGAGCGCCAAGTGTCGCACGGAATATTTCGTTACGCAATTGGTCATTTCGTCGACAAAATGACCGTTTCGTTAACGAGATTATCATTTCGTGGACGAAATGTTCATTTAGTTACAAAAAGTTGTCATTTCGTTACAAAATAGTAATTTCATCGACGAAATGACTGATTTCGTAACGAAATATTTCATGCGACACTTGGCGCTCCATGGTTTTTGTCCATGGTTTAAACCCTGGTTTCATTTTGTACCACCTTCTTGAATTCGGACCATTGTGTATACCTAATTGTGTAAGCGTGTGTGTATGCATGGACCTGTGAGAAAGAGTGAGTGAAAGTGACAAGGAGCGAAAGGATGTGTGTATGATGAAACAATAATGATCCACATGTCGTTATTGATATAGTTATTGGCATGATGATTAAAACTTCTCATTCTTATATCCAACTCCTTCTCTTCAAATTTAAATGGTCAGCAGGGAAGCCTAGAAATAACGAACCTTCGGAATAGCGAACATCACCCCTATTCGACCAACCAGCTCTCAACAATCAATGCTGTTATTACGTAAAATTTCGTTATCGTATGTTACTATCATGCATGTAAATACATAATATAGGTTTTCCCGGCCAATTTCGCACTTTTGTCAGTCCATTTGATAAAAGGTTCATTCAATTTAGCGAAAATCCTCGTCACTGCACATTCTGTCATTCAAAATTGCAAGTTGGTCGTTCAATTTAGCATTTCGATCAATGAAATTTGCACATGTGCCATTCGAATTCGTAAAACGAGAATTCAAATTGGCACGTGCTCTTCAGTCATTCAAATTCGCCAACACTGGCCGAAAGGGGTAATTCAGTCATTCAATTTCGCGTATGGGCAGTCAAATTCCTAACATGTTCATTCAAATTAACGTCATGTTATTTCTTTTTTGAAAAGGTGATAACATTAAGACTTTTTGTTTCATCCAGTCACTGTTAAGCAGTAAAAGTAATTTTTACCATACATAACTCGGGTTTGTTGTTCTGTAGCGCCCCTTTTCTTTCATACATGTCATTTTAGGCCTACATGTACCAATACTACAGATTAAGTTCATCTTCTTACAGTCATAACAGCACAAGTTAGATACAGACGTATTTCTCATGAAGACAGAAAAAGAATTATAGAAACATTTGATGATCATAACCTTGACTTCCAAGAACTGGCCGACACACTCGGAATAAAGCACTCAACGGCCAGATAAGTTGTGGCCACATGATGCACTAAATCTTCAGACTGGAAGAATCACTAGGCACATTGAAGAAAAAAACTGTTGCCAAAATCTCTCAAATAAGTACGAACATATGAAATGTAATGACGCTTGCAAAACAGTAACTGTGTTAACAAAAAAAAAGAAAGAACCAAAGCATAAACATGTGTGCTAAATTGACTGCAAAAGATGTTAAATTGGATGCCCAAAAATGAATTTGAATGAACGAGTGCGGCATGTCCGTGATCACGTGACTATATCATTCTAAATTGAATGAACGAATAACGAAATGGTGCTAGTTTTACGAATTTCAATTGAAAAAGTGTTAATTAGAATGACGCTAAAGGTAATTAGAATGACGCTAAAGGTAATTTGAATGCTCCAAAATGAATTTGAATGAAGAGATCATAAAATTGAACTACCAAACATGTCATCTACGCTAAATTTTGCTAAATTGAATGCAGCAATTAGGAATTGGACTGACAAAAGTGCGAAACTGGCCGGGAAAACCTATACTAAAGCCAGCTGCTGGCAAGATTATCGCACTGTCGACCAGAAATTGCAGAGAATTTCTTTCTTCCCATTCATCCTGCCATATTCGGCAGTAATATTCCTCTGAAATTCATCTTCGTGTTTTTCACAATGCAAATGTGTGCCTGATAACATGATGGAATAAGTGTTGCATCTTATGTTTGAATGAGGAATACTTGGCTTCTTTGATGTAGCAGCATCGATGTTAACATTGGAATATCCTCCTATTGCCTCAAGGGCACGTAATCATTGTGTAAACCCATGCAAGTGAACATCTTAATAGTAAGTTAGGTCATAATGGTGTCAGCATTTTGAGGAGGTGATTTTCCTGTGTCGTTTGATTATGTTTCCTTTTCAACACTTTTAGTATTATGAATTGTTGTTGTTTTCTTAAATATTCTGGCTACACTGTACGTACCAGCTATAAGCGCCACAAAAGTCTGACCTTTTTGCACTGACTGCGTTGTTTCAAGGTGAATATTTGATTCTTTTGAGGGCGTTTTCTTGTTTACTAACAAAATGTATCGACAATATTCATAATGAAAGGTAGTTACGGTAAAGATTGGAAACAATCAGTGACTTAATTGAAATTTCGCATGGAGGAAAAAAAAACCTAGTACGTCCTGAATTTCAATCTGTACAACACACACACACACACACAAATCTTTGAAAACGCCAGTGCAACTCGTGCTCATTTTAGAGAACTGCAATTGATTTTTGAATAGACATCGACAGCAATTATCTTTTTATTTGGATGTAATTCACAGCTTGAACTCAATTGCAAGTCTTAGGTCAATACATGAAGATGGAATGTCGTCTTATTCAGGAAAGCAGTTTCCTAAATGCTAATGCCCACTATTCGAGGTTCTGTGAAAATTGTACCCACAAATGTGTTTTCATGCGGGATGTGCGACTTTAATGTGGGTAACGGTTCGAATGTGTTTGTTGTGTGTATGTACATTATGAGTGTTCTGTACACCAATGCAACCCTGTAAAATTGGGTCGCGGCATATACTCCGAGATTCAAATGAATTTAGGTCGCACCGCACACACAACACACACATACACACGCACATACACACACACACACACACACACGCACACACACACACACACACACACACACACACACACAATGGAATCGAATTTATAAATCGGGGTTTCTTAACAAGGTAACTGCCGCTCTCCTGGGAAGGTCCTTGGAAAACAAGGGAATCATATTATCGGCTTATTGTACACCAACGCACTACTACGAATACATTCCCAATCTCTTTCTTCACGAAATGATTATGGTGCAGTTTTCATGTGTGAGCTTCCTATAGGTGTTTTATCTGTCAGAATCTGGCGCCATTCAACTGCGGGTAAGGATAGAAAAAAAAAAGATGTAGATGCAAGTACGACCTTTGCTGTGCACGCTCGTGAAAAAGTCTCAGAAGTTGAGCATTTTAAGATACATACATAAACTATGAGCATATTCATATTGATCATTTTATAGTGCATTCTATATAATTATGCTCATTCATATAATATGAGGATTTAAGTTGAACATTTAAAGATGACAACGAAACTTAGCGACATGCTCACTCACCTATACATGTATATAGGCCTATAATATTATTGTTTACATAAGCCACATTTATCTAGTCATTGTTTAAAGAATGATGACCACGCACGTTTGTTTTGTTTTTTCAAAGATCTAAACTAATCGATCTTTCAGTGGAAACGCATTTAAAATTGTATTTGTTCTACAACAACAACAGCAAAAACGACAATAAAATAAAGGAAAGTAAAGTGCTGCCCGGCTTACTTACAACCTCTACGCTCATCGGCAGGAAAACATACATGTGTTACAACAATGATGACTCAAGAGGTGTTTATGCTAAAGATCCATGCTCAAATTGAAGAAGGCGAAACACGAAGCGCTCCAAGAAACACCTGCCAAGAATTCTTTAGAATCACCCGTGAAGAGCGCTGTTGAAACATTCCAAAATATTGGGTAAACCGCGGATGATTTATCATCAATATCCAAAAATGAGTGATCACACCCTGATGCTTGAAGTATATGCAGTTTTGTGATCATCGACATTTTTCCCGTGGTCTTCGTCATCCGGAGAAATAATGTCAAATTATAAAGCGAGATTGAATTTTGAAAGGAAGGTTAAATTCTAAGGGGTGGTTAAATTTTAAAGAGCATTTGAAATTTCGACACGAACCTGTGCACCAATACTCCCGTGTTACTAACATGTATGTCTATGCAGAGATGCAAATGAGTGTAACATCAGTGCAAACACACCATAAAGACATTCATATTGATCATAATTACCACTCATCAAAACGCCTGAGGACATCAACATGTCTCGACACCCTGCTACACATGTTATTATAGGTTTTCCCGGCCAATTTCGCACTTTTGTCAGTCCATTTGATAAAAGGTTCATTCAATTTAGCGAAAATCCTCGTCACTGCACATTCTGTCATTCAAAATTGCAAGTTGGTCGTTCAATTTAGCATTTCGATCAATGAAATTTGCACATGTGCCATTCGAATTCGTAAAACGAGAATTCAAATTGGCACGTGCTCTTCAGTCATTCAAATTCGCGCGTATGGGCAGTCTAATTCCTAACATGTTCATTCAAATTAACGTCATGTTATTTCTTTTTTGAAAAGGTGATAACATTAAGACTTTTTGTTTCATCCACTCACTGTTAAGCAGTAAAAGTAATTTTTACCATACATAACTCGGGTTTGTTGTTCTGTAGCGCCCCTTTTCTTTCATATATGTCATTTTAGGCCTATATGTACCAATACTACAGATTAAGTTCATCTTCTTACAGTCATAACAGCACAAGTTAGATACAGACGTATTTCTCAAGAAGACAGAAAAAGAATTATAGAAACATTTGATGATCATAACCTTGACTTCCAAGAACTGGCCGACACACTCGGAATAAAGCACTCAACGGCCAGATAAGTTGTGGCCACATGATGCACTAAATCTTCAGACTGGAAGAATCACTAGGCACATTGAAGAAAAAAAAATGTTGCCAAAATCTCTCAAATAAGTACGAAAATATGAAATGTAATGACGCTTGCAAAACAGTAACTGTGTTGACAAAAAAAGAAAGAACCAAAGCATAAACATGCGTGCTAAATTGACTGCAAAAGATGTTAAATTGGATGCCCAAAAATGAATTTGAATGAACGAGTGCGGCATGTCCGTGATCACGTGACTATATCATTCTAAATTGAATGAACGAATAACGAAATGGTGCTAGTTTTACGAATTTCAATTGAAAAAGTGTTAATTAGAATGACGCTAAAGGTAATTTGAATGCTCCAAAATGAATTTGAATGAAGAGATCATAAAATTGAACTACCGAACATGTCATCTACGCTAAATTTTGCTAAATTGAATGCAGCAATTAGGAATTGGACTGACAAAAGTGCGAAATTGGACGGGAAAACCTATATTATACAAAATTATCCCATCATCGATACGAATAAGATGTGATGACTTATTATGCATGTTTTATTCTGGCGTCACTCTTCTACACAAGAAGCAATAGACGGAATGGCTACGATGGATGGTGTTCGTTTACCCTGAAGGTTCGTTAATCCGAAAATACGATCAATTTAATTGTTATTCTGAAGTTTTGTTATTTCGACAATACAAATTCCCTATACTTAGATGTTCGTTAATCCCAAAATGAATTAAGGTTCGTCAATCCGAACATTTGTGTTTTTTTTTTCTTGCTTCCACCACCACGGGATGAAAAGACTACCAGAGTTTGTGACGTCACATCAGAACACCATTGTTATAAAGAAAAAAATAAGAAGAATGCCGCAAGGTGTCATTCTTTATGAAAAGGACACATTCCGTCGACTTGGCACTGACATTATTATAATAAGGGTAACATCATTCCTGCTGATTTCTGAAAGAGGTAAGTGACTTGATCTTTCCTAGATCTTTATAGAAAAATAAAAATGTATTGCATTCTTTAAATATATATATATATATATATATATATATATATATATATATATAACATATATACATCGTTGTTCTGCAGTGACATCACAAACTTTTGTAGTCTTAACATCCAGCAATGACGGCGCCGCAGCTTTACAAATTCATAACTCTTTGAACACACTGTTCAATTTTCCTCAAACTTCACTGATGTGTTCTGCCAGTATTGCTGCATTGTTCAACAAATCAATGATGATTTAGATGCACAACAAAGGCATCTCCTCTGCCTCAGTGCAGACATGAATAATGAGCTGTTTTACCAGGGAGGCGCGCTGATAATTTACTGAGGGTTTGATTATGCATAATCATTATTATACGACGCAAATCTGTATATAATCAGTAAATACTTGAAGGATCAGCATTATACGTAGATCTGTCTGTGTGTCTATTCTAATAATGACAATAATATAGGCCTATACAGTTGTATATAGATATAGATATACATGATATTATTTATACAGTAGATTAAATGTGAATGACTGATGATATACATCATTATGTCTGCCGAGACTTACTAAAGCTCTCTCTGCGCCTGGCTCTGCAAGATATCTAGCTGTTCATCTGGATCTTACAATGGATGTTAGAGGTATTGGCACGTGACATATCGATAATGGCCTTGTCTCCGCCTCGTTGTCTGTAACGACCTAGCTCTCTCTCTCTCTCTCTCTCTCTCTCCCTCTCTCTTCTGGACCCTGGATGCCTTTAAAGTGCATTACTTTTGTATGCTCAGAGTTTAAATTGCCGTTGCGTAGCATCCTATTCAATTACTGTATAAATAAATAAATGAATAAATAAATAAATATAATACATATATATATATATATATATATATATATACAAAATCATATGTATGCAAGTATGTATATGATTATTATATAATATATGTCTATTATCATTATCATTATTATTATTATTATTATTCAATTATCTATATAGAGTATATATAGTAGTGAGTGTGCGTATATTTTTTGGTAGTTAATAATTCTCTCTTGTATATTATCATGATCCCATTTCTTTGTGTGTGTGTGTGTGTGATCTCTTCTTTTATGCATGCTTCTTTGTTAACGTGGTATAGATCGATCTTAATACAATGTGTTTGCAAACAGCAATAAAAGTATTATTTTGAATATATTGAATGGATCATCGGCAAAAAGCATTCAAAAAGAACTCATACAGTCTTCGTGGATGATGGCATTGTAAAAAAGAAACAAAATTATAATTAGATCTTCCAAAATACATTAGATATCTCATTTTGTCTTGGCCTAAATGGATTGTAAAAATGCTAGGAGTGGGCAATAATTTCCACGTGCTTTTATCCAACAATCCCTGGACTCGACCAGTCCAAGGATTTACTCGCTTTTAACAGCTTATAAGCACTGAATTGATCATCTCCCCCCGAATTAGGGGTTTCGTATAGTTTTCCTCCAAATCTATTCATTCTTATGCATTATATTTTCTCCTGCCAAATTAGATATATAGAGTGAAAGGCGAGGGCGTAAAATATGGAAAAAAAAGAATACATTGTGGAAGAAGTGGGAATCATGGAAGCTGTATACTCTTAATGATAAAGGCCTATACACTGATACTTCCTTAAATATTGATATACTAATGATACGTTATGATAATAATACAATGTATATCAATTTATAAAGCGTAAAACCTTTAGACATAATATATATTCTTCTGCGCTGCAAAAGCTTCTAATGTGCTTGATAATAACGAACAGTTAAATGAAAAGATGTGTTTTGAGTCGTGATTTAAAGACTGCTATACTGTTGGGGATATCCAGATTTCTAATGGTAGATCATTCCAGAGTTTGGGAGCTGCACAGGCAAATGCTCTGTCTCCCAATGTTACTTTTGTTTTACATGTTGGAATCAGTAAAAGAAGAGTGTCCTTAGAACCGCGCAAATTATGAGTAGGTCGATGAGATTTAAACACTAATAATTCGGATATGTAACTGGGGGCTTGACCGATAAGTGACTTATATACAATCAACAAGACCTTAAACAATATTCGTTTACTAATAGGAAGCCAGTGTAAATCTTTCAGAAGAGGAGTAATCCTTGAAAACCTAGGTTTGTTACAAATAAGCCTTGCACAGGAGTTTTGGACTCGCTGCAGGCGCCCAACTTGAGAATCAGGGAGTCCATATAACACGTATAATAACCCATTACAATAATCCAATTTACTAACAATACATGCTTGGACAATCATTTTCATACTGTTCTCATCAAAATATTTCCTGATACGTCTAAGGTTATAAATCATATGGTATGCACATTTTGTGATGTGTGCTTCCATGTTCAGATGCGTGTCAAAACACACTCCAAGATTCCTAACAAATAACGATGGAAAATTAGTAACACATCCATTATCTAGATTATCATGATATTTATCACTAGTCCCATGAGAGTAAAAACAAAAAGGAGTCATTGCAATGCTAAAAAAGAAAATGTGGCTACAGTCAACTGTCATTTAACCAACGTGGACAGTTGTATAGTATGTAATTTATATAATTTATACACTCATAATTCTCAGTAAAACTAAAGAACTTAAAGAATCGCATATTGCAGACCTGCCAGGGATGGGTTACTTTTTAAGATATATATCGTAAAGTTGGTGAGGTATTGCATAATAACGTTGTTGAATAATCATGTCATTGATGGAGTGAATTAACAATCCTATTAATCGATCGACTGACAATGTTATTTCAATCGATTTTCCAGTGAATTTTGACCATGATATTGCTGAATGACAACGTCATATAAATTGCAGATCAGTTGAATGTGGTCATAATCACTTGACAGTATTTACACGTCGAATCGGAGATTTCTGAAGAATGGCGGCCTGAAAGCTTCATGAGCTCTTCAAACTACTATATCGAGTTTCATTCATTTCTGTTTATAGAAAGTCTACCTCGCGCTCTAATTCGTAAATCTGATACCCATCCATTCTCTTTTTGACTAAATTAACTCCTCGAATATGGTGTGCTCCCATTTCATCCCAAATCATTAACTTTTCTGAAATGGTATACGAAACAGGATCTCAGTTCTATTTTTACAAAACACCTTTTCTCTCTCTTTCTCACTCTCTCTCCCTCTCTCTCTCTCTCTCTCTGTCTCTCAGCTTCCCGAAGATCGACATAGGTATTTAAACTTGAATGAAATTCAAGGTTTTCGCAGAATTCGGCATTCAAATAATCTCTTTGTAGAGCCACAGTTTAAATTGTAATTCTGTTACATTGATGGGAAATTGTATAGCTTAATTTGATTTTGATAACTGTTTTAATTTAATTTCAGTGTTTTAACTCCAGGTAAAATAGCATATGCAGAGCATATGCTGTAGTGGCAACACGATGTTCAACGTTGGTGAGAAGCGTATATGCCCATCCAAGTTTTCAAGTCGTATTATGGTTATTATAAACAAGCACATTTATCTCATAAGTGATGGAGAAAAAATACAGATGTTCACTATCAACGTTTATTCAAAACCACAGCTTGACTTGAACGGCATTCCCAACAAAGATAGGAAAAAAGAAAGAAAGAAAGAATTAAATTCGCCTGCACCAGACCATGCAGACTCGAATCTGTTAATGGAATCGGAAAAGCTGTGAATGGTGCTACATTTTCGTATTCTTTATAACCATAGGCGCCGGAAGTGGGGGGCAGGGGGGCGGCCGCCCCCCCCCCCCCCCCCAATCCAAAAAGTGGGGGGGGAGCAAAACGCATTTTTGCCCCCCCAAAAAGCCCCCCCCCCAAAAAAAAAAAAAAAAATTAAAATAATAATAATAATAAAAATAAATGAATAAACAAAGAAAATGAAATAAATATGTATATATATGAATAAAAGGGAAAAAATATGGTTACAAACGGCAGCTTTTGGACTGTAAAATGTCAAAATTTTCAAGCTCGCTCGCTTCGCTCGCTCGCATCCAGCAGTTGAGCCGGTGCGCCTCCCCCTTAATTTCTAAAGCGAAAAACATAGCTACGACGGCAGTTGTTGGACTCTAGAATTTCAAAATTTTCAAGCTCGCTCTCTTCGCTCGCTCTCGTTGAATCGTTATGCCATTCTCCTAATGTTGCTGACAGTAATTGCCAGTAGTTGCGCCCGATGCCCCCACCCCTTAATTTCCAAAGCGAAAGATAAATAAAGCTACAAACGGGAGTTTTTGGACTGTAACATGTCAAAATTTTCAAGCTCGCTCGCTTCGCTCGCTCGCATCGAATCGTTATGCCACCCTCCTAACGTTGCTGCAGTGATTGCCAGCAGTTGCGCCCGATGCCCCCCCCCCCCTTAATTTCCAAAGCGAAAGACATAGCTACAAACGGGAGTTTGGGGACTGTAAAATGTCAAAATTCTCAAGCTCGCTCGCTTTGCTCGCTCGCATTGAATCCTCATGCCATTCTCCTAATGTTGCTGCCAGTAATTGCCAGCAGTTGCGGCCGATGCATCGCCCCATTAATTTCCAAAGTGAAAGATATAGCTACAAACCCCGGATTTGGGACTGTAGAATGTCAAAATTTTCAAGCTTGCTCGCTTCGCTCGCTCGCATTGAATCTTTATGCCATTCTCCTAATGCTGCTGCCAATAATTGCCAGCAGTTGCGCCCGATGCGCCCCATTTATTTCCAAAGCGAAATATATAGCTACAATTAAAACTCCAGTTTTGGAACTGTAGAATATCAACATTTTCAAGCTCGCTCGCTTCGCTCGCTCGCATTTTATTGTTATGCCATTCACCTTATGTTGCTGACAGTATATAATTTGTCGATCGTTTCACACCGTCATTCCATAATCCATGTAAGGAAAACTTACAATGTTCCTCAATGACTGCGTTGTTGAATGTATCACATTCCGTAATGTATTGTAGTCCCATTATTGCTCACGCACACACGCACAAGCATACAGACCGTCAAAATTACTTTATGGTTCCCCCCATGTTTCGACCCACAGTACGCCACTTTACATATACATAGCTGATATATACATATATATATATATATATATATATATATATATATATATAATAGATGTGTGTGTGTGTGTGTGTATATATTGTGTAACATATGCATGGTCTAATCTTGAGCCCTCTCCAATCTTTGCCCCCCCCCCCCCCCCCAATCCAAAACTGCTTCCGGCGCGCCTGTTTATAACCATTACATTACATTACATTACATTACATTACATTACATTACATTGCATACAAAGCTGGTAAGTTTTGGGTTCGAGACCTAACAATATTGACACTGGCGATTTGGAGCGCTTCGAAGCCTTAGACACATTTTTCACCTGGCATTCAATTATTGCTAACATTCAGGGAGGAGTCTGCGCTTTGAATGTTTGTTGTCGTTGTTCTTGTTGTTGTTGCTGCTGCTGCTGCTACTGTTTAACAGATACATGGCGCCATATGAATGCTGTGAATCATCATCATCATCATTATCATCATCATCATCATCATCATCATCATCAAATAAAATATATTTTGCTCATTACAAGAGATACTTTGTGTTCATCTATCTCTCTGTCTCTTAGTTGGTTCGTGACATTAGAAAACTGCTCCTCCTCCTGTCCCTCATATTTGACTTGTCACTTTGTGTGATTACTGGATATAAAGCATTGCTTTCTTCTTCGCTTCATTAACGAATTGGGGGACTTGAAGATAAGAATTTTGTGTGTTCACTCTCAACCACAAGCAGTTTTATTTTGTCCATAATCCATCTTAAACATCAAATCGAGATCTTCTGCGAAGTTCACGCGGAGTAGCACCAGCGAACAATAGGGACTGCAGCCACTCACAACTCATTAGCAATCGTTAACTATTAAAAAAAAAACAGTCAAGGACCTGATCAAAACCTGTGGAATGAAGGCAAACTTGAAAATTCATCTCTGACCTTTTGACCATGGTTTAGCACTTAGAATTTTGCTTGGCCAGTTGTTGGTAGTGTCGCAGAACCCTTTGATAAACAGGTGTACTTCATTAACATTTTAGTATCATCACTACATGTAGTGATGTTTCACCATCATTATCATCATTATCATCCTTGGTATCAACATTATGATATTTATAATCATTAACATTATACAATCATGTGCTATCATCGTCGTTATCATTATTATTGATGTTTATCCGATAAAAAAAATTGAGGTCATGAGCAAATGTACTGAATTAAGGTTCACCTGATCAGTGCACATGCAGATCATCTAGTACTAGTAAAACACACATACAAGCACACACACACACACACACACACACACACATATATATATATATATATATATATATATATATATATACACATATACACACACACACTCCGAAGTTAAAGCTAAATCCGAACAAGGGTCGGCTGTCTAGTTTTTTGTTTGTTTGTTTGTTTTTTAAGGTCAAGCTAATGAAAGAGCTTGATCTTTCTATCCTATCCCGGTACATCGGAAATCAATTAAAAAGGGCTGAGGATGGGGAATGAAATAATCAGAAAGGTAACGAAAAAATTGGGAACATTCTAACAATGTAATTTGGCGTTCTTCCTGATAAGTGGCACACACAAACAGAACGCACATTATTGTCATTAAAAAATCGAATCGTCTTGCTCAAGCCCTGTTCGTCTTGATTTGTGTGTCGATTACTGCATGACTGCAGTCTGAGACATGTGATGTTTAAATACGCATCTGGGCATCCAATGGCGTTGACTTTCATGAGATTCTCTACTAAATTCCTAATGTGACAGAATACAAGGTCTTTGCCCATTTCTCGTGGGGATTCCCCCAATCCCCTCCCGATGAACATACCGGGTTTTGTGGGATTACCGTTATCCCACACCATCCTATGTAATTGTGGTTAGAGAAAGAAAACATGAATATTTATGGAAAGCGCAAAAAAGCAGGGGATTTGCATGAGTTAGATTTCTTCGCAAAGAGAAATTGTAAGGTTGGGTTGAGTGTCCTTGCGTGCACGATGTGGAGTGGACTACATTCAAGTGATGGGCAAGTGTAAAGATGCCGTGGTTGGGTAACTTATTGCATAGATGAAATGTTGGTATCGTTAAAACAATGTCATTATTCTAAGTCAACCTCAGGAAACGAAAACTGTTTGATTTTTGGGGTCATATTTTTCCATGTTCGCATAAAAAATTAAACACAGCTTTTACATTTCTAACATGCAATCGCTATGAATAACGTCAAAGGTCCACAAGAGCCCATCAGCATAAAGGGGATGTTTGTTATTTTGAAGGTTTCATTTTTTTTTTTATATATATATATACATTGGACGCATTAACAAAATTTTCTCTTGATATTACTAAATAGCAGGCTTGCAGTCAGGTGCAATGGCGGAGGCGCATTAGTCCGGGCGCATGCTCCTCTTTAATTTTCGTTAAAACAAAAGAAATTAAAAAAAATTGGGGGAGGGCGCGTGCGCTTCCCCTTTACTAGTAATTCTATAGAGGCGCCTCCCCTTTACGAAATTCCTGGATCCACCCCTGAGGTGGATGAGCTGGCCAGCCCCATTCATAGGGATTACATGAATAATCATTACATCAAACAGGCTCATATCCATGAATTTAAAGACCGACACTCTAAACACACACACACACACACACACACACACACACACATGACATACGCAAAATAAACTGAATTCCTCCATGCATCTCTGAATATCATAAAAATGCCTTTCCGCAGAACCATTAACAACGTATCGTTTCTTTGGGGAAATTTTTACCTGTATGCAGAAAGGGGAAAGATAATGAATAAAATCGCTGCCTCCACATCATAGTCAAATGACAGTAACTATTCGTTCGAGGCAACCCTGCGATTAATGCCCCACATTGATTCAGCAATTCACATTTTCATGATTCACTTACCAATTTCTCCATATTTATAGAGCTACTGTCCTCCTTCATCAGCCTGTGTCCAACAAAAAGAAAGAAAATGAACTAAAACCACTGATCCCCTTGAGGTCAATTCTCGTGTATATATATGATCTATATTATAGTCACTCCATAAAAATTCATAACCCCGGTAATTGGATCCCATGCGCGACTAAAACCAAGTATACGTCCTCATCTAAAGGAGATTTGTGCTCATAGATTTTGTAAGAAATAAATTGATAATTGAGGAGAGCCAAAGGAAATAAATCCCGAATATAATCATATTATGTGAATTGACGGAATGCAGCAATATTAGTAGAACGTATCAGCGAAGTTTGAGGAAAATTGGACAAGTCATTCATAATCAACATCAACAAATGTTTAAAGTTTGATGCAGTCGTTGCTGGAAGAGAAGACTACGACGTAAGGACAATGATATAAAGATAATATAAAGAAATTTAAATTGTTTTCGCTTTCCTATAGCATAATCACTTGACTTACCTCTTTCAGAAATGGTGTGGTCAATTTTACCTTAACCAGTGTTAACATCGGTAGAGGGCGTGCGTGTACTTTTCAATGAAACAATAAAATTTTGTGAAATTCTCTGTACATTTTTTTCATATCACTGACTTCAAGAACTAACAGGCGTTGCGAAAGATTCTGGCACCCTCTCCGACGAAAAACACAAAAGAAAGCTTAGATATTGTTATGCCATATTGAGCGTCATTTACTTTCAGATTGGATCAGTAGGACTATTTTTATGTATATATACTTACTTCAAACCCGTGCTATATATCTACTTGTGACTTTCTTGTTAACAACTATTTTATAACGTGTTATTCATTACCAGGTACGTCACAAGCCTTATTACGTTCATTTTGTCATATCTATACGTGAAAGTGGAAATAAATGTGAGCTGAAGTGATAAAAAAAGAAGAAAAAAAAAAACCCAAACTAGAGAGGGGCCGTCAAAGGCGGCAGACCCACGCCTAAGTACAAAGTCGGGGTAAACATAATGTGCATTCGGTCATCTACCAGAATTCGGCCACTTAATTGCCAGTGTGCTTTATCACCAGCCAGTGAGTTCTACCAAAGATCGTACACTGAAGTGTACGATCTTTGGTTCTACAGTCACATCACACGCAAATCACATAATTACACATACGGTATTAACACTCATTCACGTACAGGAAAGTCCTTAAGTCTCCTCCAAAAATCCATCGAAAATCCCAAATTCCACCGTCAAAAGTGCAGAATCGGAACTTTTCCAAGCGCGCGCGAATTAAGTCCAGTTTTAAGAGTATTGTCTACGCGACGGGTCGCGGAAAAAGCGCTAAAAATCGAGAAATACGCCGTTTTCTTGCGGGATATTTTGATTATAGCAAGCCGAGAGTGTGATGATATCAGAGGTCGTATGAGTGTACGATCTTTGATGGTATCCACAAAAGCAAAAAAGAAAAACAAAATTTACGTACCCCCTAGGCAATTACCCCTATGATTAGTGTCTACGGGAATTATTCAATGCAAGGGTTGAATGCAAATGTCTACTGCACCAGTATTCGGCCACCAACGAGCGCCGCAACGTCCCCGGTGTAATTTTGCACCAACAGTGTAGAGCGCGATGCATTTTCAGCGGCCTTGCACACGCATTGACATTGAGAACGCATATCGTGCAGTGTGACTGCGACCGAGCAAAATGCTCCTCCAACGAAAAAAACAATCAATGTTAATTTGAAAAATCATCAAATATCAAAGGTCGTATGAGTGTACGATCTTTGATGGTATCCACAAAAAGCAAAAAAGAAAAACAAAATTTACGTACCCCCTAGGCAATTACCCCTATGATTAGTGTCTACGGGAATTATTCAATGCAAGGGTTGAATGCAAATGTCTACTGCACCAGTATTCGGCCACCAACGAGCGCCGCAACGTCCCCGGTGCAATTTTGCACCAACAGTGTAGAGCGCGATGCATTTTCAGCGGCCTTGCACACGCATTGACATTGAGCACGCATATCGTGCAGTGTGACTGCGACCGAGCAAAATGCTCCTCCAACGAAAAAAACAATCAATGTTAATTTGAAAAATCATCAAAATACGGGCCAGTTTGTGATGACGGAGAACGAACTTTCATAAATCTAGAAGGACATAGTCCCTCAAATAGGCCTAAACGTAAATTTCGGAATTCTTACGAACATTTGAGCAGCGAAGTCGGATCGTTGGGGAGTTTATGTCTTCGTATGGTAGCGGAAAATCGCAAAGTGAGAAACGGGAAATTTTCGGAATGGTCACTATACCATGGGGTCAAAACTTCAAGGTCACACAGAATTTGCAAGGGTCAACCGATTATCACCAAAATCTAATCGATTCTTTCCTGTCATTATCCAAACATTCCCTGAACATTTCGTGCAAATCCGTTTACCCGTTCTCCTGTTATCTTGTACACAAACAAACAAACAAACAAACAAACAAACAAACAAACAAAAAAACAAACAAACAAACAAACAAACAAACAAACAAACAAACAAACAAACAAACATACGGAACCCTTTACATAACCCCCTGCCGATTTTCATCGGCGTGGGTAATTATCATGAACGACATGAGTGACCTTCGAAATGGAGGTGAAGGATTTGAGGGAGTATGAGGAGACTATATGTCAGGCTGGCGGTCAGTGTATTTAAAATATCTATTCTTGTCTTCTTTTGGCTATCCTCGGGAATTTCTAAACTCTCAACTGCCCAACGTTCGGTGGCATACTGCGGGGATCAAACGTGGTCTTACTCGAAGCGATAGATAATGGGTATCTGGATGAGCGGTTTATCCGCTCTGAGGATATCCGATACTCTCCTCTTGAATTCTGCAACTACAGATTTGAAATGGAGCTATATATACCGCTTTAGATGACCGTTATACTCACTTTATATACAGAAATTCGAGAAGCACCGCGACGCCACCTTCTCACTTTTCGAAGTTCGACTCCGAGAAAATTAGGCAATTGTCGCTTGGTCACTTAAATACTTAAGGGGATTCTAGTTTCTCGTGGAAAAATCCACAAACCAAACCAAACGAATCAAAGCCAAACAAAAATACCCAGCTCCCCACAGACAAGCAAATACACGCAGAGAAGCGCCTAAACCACCAATAGGAATTTTAAGATGTAATCACCAAATTACCATTGCTGATTGAGGTTAGTCGCTATCGGGAA